>NC_142809.1:24725563-24827394 GCF_049724085.1 Artemia sp. Qi Xiang Cuo
GTGTGTGTGTGTGTGTGAGTTTTTGCGTGTGTGTGTGTGTGTGTGTTTGCGTGTGTGTGTGTTTGTGTTTTCGTGTTTTTTTGTGATTGTGTGACTTATTGTTTGTTTCTTTTGTTTTTTTTTTTTGTGTTTGTTTTTGGTTGTTTTTGTTTGTGTGTTTTTTTTTCTTTATTTTTGGTTGTGTGTTTGTGTGTGTGTGTGTAAGTTTTTGTGCGTGTTTGTATGTTTGAGTTTTTGTGTTAGTTTTTGTGTGCATTTAATTTTGTGTTTTAATGTAAGTTTTTGCATGTGTGTATAAGTTTGTGTTTGTATGTGTTATTATTTTTGTGTGTTAGATTTTTTGTGTGGGTGTAAGTTTTTGTGTGTGTGTGTTAGTTTGTGTGTGTTTGTGTTTGTGTGTAAGTTGTTTTTTTGTTTGTTTTGGTGTTTTTTGTGGTTGTGGGTTTTTTTGTTATTTGGGTTGTGTGTCTTTTGTGTTCGGTTGTGTTTGAGTTTTCGTGTTTGTTTTTTTAGTTTTTGTGTTTGTGTGGGTGTGTTTGTTTATGTGTGTGTAATTTCGGGGGCGTGTTTGTGTGAGTTTTTGTTGTGTTCATTTGTAAGTTTTTTGTGTGTGTGTGTGTGTGTAAGTTTTTGTGTGTGTTCAAGTTTTGGCGTGTGTTTGTAGTTTTCGTGTGTGTGTGTGTGTGTGAGTGTGTGTGTGTGTGTGTGTGTGTGTGTGTGTAGTTTTTGTGTGCATGTAAGTTTTTGTGTGCATGTAAGTTTTCGTGTGCATGTGTAAGTTTTTGTGTGTGTGTGTGTGTTTGTTTTTTTTTGTGTGTGTAAATTTTCGTGTGTGTGTTTAAGTTTTGGTGTGTGTGTGTGTGTGTTAGTTTGTGTGTGTGTGATTTTTTGTGTGTGTGTGATTGTTTTTGTGTGTGTGTGTGTTTGTGTGTGTGTGTGTGTGTAAGTTTTTGTGTGCATGTAAGTTTTTGTGTGCTTGTAAGTTTTAGTGTGCTTGTGTTAGTTTTTGTGTGTGTGTGTGTGTGTAAGTTTTTGTGTGCGTGTCAGTTTTTGATTGTGTGTGTGTAAGTTTTAGTTTGTGTGTGTGTGTAAGTTTTCATGTGTGTGTGTGTAAGTTTTTGTGTGTGTGTGTGTAAGTTTTTGTGTGTGTGTGTGTAAGTTTTTGTGTGTGTGTGTAAGTTTTTGTGTGAGCGTGTTATTTTTTGTTTGTGTGTTATTTTTTGTGTGAATGTAATATTTTTTGTGAATTTTAGTTTTATTGTTCATTTTTAAGTCTTTTGTGTGTATGTGTGTGTGTGTGTGTGTGTTTGTGTGCTTATTTTTTAGTGTGTGTGTTTAAGTTTTTGTGTGTGTGTGTAAGTTTTTGTGTGTGTGTGTGTAAGTTTTTGTGTGTGTGTTAGTTTTTGTGTACATGTACTGTTTTGTGTGCATGTTATTTTTTGCGTGTGGGTGTTAGTTTTTGAGTGTGCGTGTAAGATTTTGTGTGTGTGTGTGTGTTTAAGTTTGTGTGTGTCTATGATTTTGTGTGTGTAAGTTTTGTCGTGTGTGCGTGTGTAAGTGTGTGTGTGTGTGTGTGTGTGTGTGTGTGTGTGTAAGTTTTTGTGTGAAGAAAACTAGCTCAGAAAAGACAAAAATAGCAAACCACTCATCTCAATCATAGGTTTCAGTCAACACACACCTATGAAAGGCTAATAAATCCAGCCCAGAAAAGTCAAAAATAGCAAACTACATAAACCAAATCATAGGTTTCTGAAAGGACACACCTATGAAAGGCTAAGAAATCTAGCTCAGAAAAGTCAAAAATAGCAAACTAGTCATCCCAAACTATAGGTTTCAGACAAAAAACACCTATGAAAGGCTAAGAAATCCAGCTCAGAAAAGTCAAAAGTAGCAATCCATCCATCCCAAATCATAGGTTTCAGATAACACACACCAACGAAATACTAATAAATCTAGCTTAGAAAAGCCCTAAATAGTAATTTACATATCCCATATCATAGGTTTCAGACAACATTCACCTATGAACGGCTAAGAAACCTAGCTCAGAAAAGTCAAAAATAGCAAACTAGTCATCCCAAACTATAGGTTTCAGACAACAAACACCTATGAAAGGCTAAGAAATTCAGCTCAGAAAAGTCAAAAGTAGCAATCCACCCATCCAAAATCATAGGTTTCAGACAACACACACCTATGAAAGACTAAGAAATCCATCTCAGATAAGCCAGAAATAGTAATTTATATATCCCAAATCATAAGTTTCAGACAGTATTTACCTACGAAATACTCAGAAACCTTAGGTCACAAAATTCTGAAATAGCCAAGTACTCATCCAAAACTCAAAGTTTCAGACAACAAACACCTATGAGTGACTAAGAATCCTAGCTATGAAAAGTCCAAAAAGCAAACTATACCTCCCAAATCATAATTTTCTGAAAGGATACACCTATGAAAGGCTAGGAAATCCAGCTCAGAAAAGTCGAAAATAGCAAATTAACCATCCCAAATCATAGGTTTCAGTCAACACACACCAACGAAAGGCTAAGAAATCCTGCTCAGAAAAGTAAAAAAATAGCAACCCACTCACCCCAAATCATATGTTTCAGACACCACTCACCTACGAAAGACTAAGAACTCCGGTTATGAAAAGTCAAAAATAGCGAATTACATATCCCAAATCATAGGTTTCAGACAACACTAACCAATGAACGGCTAAGAAACATAGCTCAAAAAAGTCAAAAATAGCAAACTAGAAATCACAAACTATAGTTTTCAGACAAAAAACACCTATGAAAGGCTAAGAAATCCAGCTCAGAAAAGTCAAAAATAGCAATCAACACACCCCAAATCATAGGTTTCAGACAACACACACCTATGAAAGACTAAGAAATCAAGCTCAGAAAAGTCAAAAATAGCAAACTACATATCCAAAATCATAGGTTTCAGTCAACACACACCAACGAAAGACTAAGAAACCTAGCTCAGAAAAGTCAAAATAGCAAACTACTCATCCCAAACTATTGGGTTCAGACAACATTCACCTACGAAATACTAGAAAACCTTAGCTCAGAAAAGCCTGAAATAGCAAACTACACATCCCAAATCATAATATTCTGACAACACATTCATATGAAAGGCTACGAAAACTAGCTCAGAAAAGTCGAAAATAGCAAACTACACATTCCCAAATCATAGGTTTCAGACACCACACTCCTATGAAAGACTAAGAAATCCAACTCAGAAAAGCCCGAAATAGTAATTTACATATCCCAAACTATAGGTTTCAGACATCATTCACCTACAAAATACTAAGAAAGCTTAGCTCAGAAAAGTCTGAAATAGCCAACTACTCATCCCAAACTAGAGGTTTCAGACAACAAACACCTATGAGTGACTAAGAATCCTAGCTCTGAAAAGTCCAAAAAGCAAACTACACCCCCCAAATCATAGGTTTCAGACACCACACACCTACGAATGGCTAAGAAATCCAGCTCAGAAAAGTCAAAAATAGCAATTTAACCCTCCCAAATCAGTGGCTTCAGTCAACACACACCTACGAATGGCTAAGAAATCCAGCTCAGAAATGTCAGAAAATAGCAACCCTCACATCCTAAATCATAGGTTTAAGACACCACACACATACGAACGACTAAGAAATCCGGTTATGAAAAGTCGGAAATAGCAAATTGCATATCCCAAATCATAGGTTTCAAACAACACTCACCTATGAACGGCTAAGAAACATAGCTCAGAAAAGTCAAAAATAGCAAACTAGTCATCCCAAACTATAGCTTTCAGACAACAAACACCTATGAAAGGCTAAGAAATCCAGCTCAGAAAAGTCAAAAGTAGCAATCCACCCATTCCCAAATCATAGGTTTCAGACAACACAAACCTAAGAAAGACTAATAAAACAAGCTCAGAAAAGTCAAAAATAGCACACTCCAGATCCCAAATCATAGGTTTCAGTCAACACACACCAACGAAAGACTAAGAAACCTAGCTCAGAAAAGTCAAAAATAGCAAACTACACATCCCAAACTATTGGTTTCAGACAACATTCACCTAGGAAATACTAGGAAACCTTAGCTCAGAAAAGCCTGAAGTAGCAAACTACACATCCAAAATCATAGGTTTCAGACAACACACATCCACGAACGACGGGTGCACGGGGGGGGGGGGCACCGGGAGGGCCTTGGGGGGTCCGGAGGGACATTTGGAGACCGGTGGGCCTTTGGGGCACAGGGAGGGCCTTTGGGGTCCGGAGGGACATTTGGGGGCCGGGGGGGGGCCTTTGGGGGGCCGTTGGTCCTTTGGGAGCTCGATGGGCCTTTGGGGGGCCCGGGGGTGTCCTTTGGGGGTCTGGGTGGGCCTTTGGGGGCGCCGGGGGCCCTTGGGGAGCGTGGGGGGCCTTGGGGGCACAGGGAGGGCCTTTGGGGGCCGGGGGGACATTTGGGGACCGGTGGTGGGCCTTTGGGACCCGTTGGTCCTTTGGGAGCTCGATGGGCCTTTGGGGGGGCCTGGGGATGTCCTTTGAGGGGCGGCGGAGGGCGTGGGGGGGCCGGGGGCTCTATGGGAGCTTGGGAGACCTTTGGGGCCGGGGTAGGGCCTTTGGGACCCCGTTGGTCCTTTGGGAGCTCGATGGTCCTTTGGGGGGCCCGGGGATAGCCTTTGTGGGTCTGGGTGGGCCTTTGGGGGCGCCGGTGGCTCTTTGGGAGCCCGGGGGACCATTGAGGACCGGGGGAGGGCCTCTGTGGTCGGGGGGGCCCTTTGGGGGTCCGGGGGCCCTTTGAGGACCAGAGGAGGGCCTTTGAGGGTCTGAGGAGGGCGTTTGGGGGGCTGGGGCTCTTTGGGAGCTTGGGGGACCGAGTACCGGGGGCTTCCTTCGGGGTTGGGGTGGGGGATCGGAACCCTTTGGGGTTGGGGTAGAGGACCTCACAACACTGTTCAAATGGAACTTGTGTATTATAACGACCACAGAGTTTCACCCTCAAATTCTCTTCTAAAACCTTTCTTAAAATCTTCTTTCAAATGGCTCAAACTGTTTCGCCAAAATAATTCCATAAAATGGATAAAATGGTTTCACCCAAATAATCCCTAAACGTAATTTCAGCGTGTTCCTTTTGTTTGACATCTCTGCGCTAACGCATTTCAAATGTCTAGGAAACCCTTTCCTACGTTAATCTCTTCATCTCATAAATTTTCCTAGCTAAACTATTAGGGTTTCGTTAGAATATCAATTTATCTCTCCGACTTAAAGCTCCGTGAAGCCGTATTTAAAAATAGAATTTCTATCTCTTTAGACTCCCGCATAATTCCAAGATAACATATGATGTCAATTATGATTCCTGACACTAAAGATCAATGAAGCCCTATTTAAAAATATAATATTAATTTTTCTCTCTGTCCTAAAGAATGTTTATCCCTCAGAACTAAGATTAAAGAAGCCTTAATGTTTCTTAATTCTCCCCTTCGTGAATCAATAATTTCCCCTAGCGATTATGTAAATCAAGTTCACAGGTGCTATTTCTCAGGTTAAGCTAACCAAACAACAATGAAGCCATGTTTGTTTCTTAATCCCCCCTTCCTCAGACCTAAGATTAAAGAAGCCTTAATGTTTCTTAATTCTCCCCTTCGTGAATCAATAATTTCCCCTAGCGATTATGTAAATCAAGTTCACAGGTGCTATTTCTCAGGTTAAGCTAACCAAACAACAATGAAGCCATGTTTGTTTCTTAATTCCCCCCTTCCTCAGACCTAAGATTAAAGAAGTCTTAATGTTTCTTAATTCCTCCCTTTGTGAATCAATAATTTCCCCTATCGATTATGTAAATCAAGTTCTCGGAAATCCACTTCTCCTTCGATTACACAATCAAGTTCTCGGACATTCACTTCCCCTTCGAGTCCTAGATCAATAACATTGTTCTCGTTAGAATTCAATGCACTTGTGCAACCTTCACCCCGGAGCTATTACACATAGAAATATCAAATAAATCGACCTTGGAAAAAGAGGTCATTGACCCTATTACGTAATCTTTCTCCCTAGGGAGGCTATGCCCTTATTTTGGGTGCAAAAAAAGTTGTAGGTGGCAGCAGGGGTGAGCAATGGGGCTCAATAAGGCATCTCTACTGGCATTCCATGCACACTTGCTTGCATTGAGTGCACGGGAACAAGCTGTAATAACTCTGAACCAACATCTCTAGAGAAGAAGAATTTTAGTGTTTTGCAATAACGGTGGTTGTGCTCTTTCGTAGTGCTCATTAATGAAATGATGATTCTCAATATTATGTGATCTAAAAAGGATGATTATCAAAACTGTGATTTATATATAGACGTGTTAATGTTTTTGTTTTCCAACTGTAAAAGAAACCGATAATAAGAATGGTTTTCCAAGTGTCTATTAGTCTATGCCTATAGTTTTCCTTTTTCTGCAGTCTGGTCTTCACACGGTTGATTCTCATCGGATAACCAGGTTTCCAACGATTAGCGAGGCAACAAAGAGTGGGGTACTTCTTTGCTCCTTTAAATTGCCGTTCGAGATTTTCCTGTGTTGCTGTTTGAAGTATTTCAGACATCCATTGATCTGATCTTTCTAACAATTCGTAAGAAAAGCTATTTCCTTTATTTTTGCGATGGAGTTATTAAGATCTTATTTATAGTTTAATATAAGTTACAGACGTGTTACAATAAAAGTAACATCATTTTCGGTTTCAGCGAGTTGATTCATACCAGAATCAAGTCCCCGAACGGAGAGAAATAAAAAAATTAAAAAAATTAATTCACCCCTTTCACCCCCTTTAAGCAGCCCCCGAAGCTTATCACGGGGGGCGATTTTCGCGGATTTTGGATATGTTGTTCAGAGTTTTTGTCCGAACATTTTAGTGTAAAAAAAAGCTTCCTAATTGTCAAAACAGAAAAACACGATTTTTTGGTCCCTTCTATCCCCTTTAAGCAGCCGAAGATTTTTCTGACGGGCGATTTTAGCAGATTTCGGATATGTTGTTCAGCGATTTTTTTGAATGTTTTAGTGTAAAAAAGCTTCCTAAATGTCAAAAATGGAAAAACCTGTTTTTTTGCCCCCTTCCACCTTCTTTAAGCAACCCCAGAAGGTTTTCCCGGCGGGCGGTTGTAATGGATTTTGGATACGTTGTTCAGCGATTTTTTCTGAACATTTTGGTGAAAAAAATCTTTTGTTGCAATTTTGTCCCGGTCAAACCGTACTTTTACTGGACTATATTTATTTCACCTTTGGACCAAAATCAACTCTTCATGGTACAAAACGGGTAAAAAGAGTATCTCTACTTAAAGAAAATTACTATTAACTGAAATTCTTTTTGGAATGAGCATCTTTCCTATTTTCAACAACCAAACCACCGGTTTAGTATAATTACCATTAGTAAAATTAAGAAAATAATTGAGCATAACCGAAACGTATTCAGCAGTTTTTTTTTTGCTAAATCGGACTCAAAGGTTTTAAAAAAAAGACACACAGAAAATTACGGCAAATTGTGCGGAAAAATACAAGAAAACATAGGGACAATTTTTAAAATGTGATATGTCACATTTAGAACGAGCAGCAAAGCAAGAGGTAAAAATTGATGATTACGAGCAAGAAAAACAGCTCGGTACTCTTTTCACGTTGTTAAGCAACAGCTGAGTGTTGATCTGAAGTGTGCCATTCTGAATATAGCATCGCAATATACGAGACTTGCGACTGTATCTAAACGATATTTTTCATTATTTTATAGGTTGAAATTGAACATTTCAGGGTTGGAGAATGATCCGCTTTTTTTAATGACCCCGCAGACTGTTTGCAACCCAATCAAAATTGACTAGTTCAAAATTTTTTTAACTGAATTTTTAACAAAGAACTGATTAATATTCTGAGTGCAGCGAGAGACAAGTTTGGTGTTAAACATGGTTCTAGGCGTTTACCTACCCCCTGGCGTTTACCCCCAGGAAAATACCTCCTTGAAAATAACCAACTCCCCACGGAAAATACCTCCCTGCGGAAAATACCTCCCCCACATCACGGAAAATACCCCCGGTAAATACGCGCCCCCGGAAAATATCTCCCGGTAAATACCCCCCCCCCCACGGAAAATACTCCCTGTGGAAAATAAGGCTTTCTAAATTTGAGAATTTTATTGGAGATCTATTTTATTTGCGTAGGGGGAAGGAATTTTGGTACTTGTGTATTCTACGCCACTCACTCAAGTTTACGCTGTGTAATACTTGAGAACAAACCGGTTTTTTCGATAGTTTTTTTTTCAGCTTAGCGTGAGACAAGACAAAGACAAGTGACAAGGTTTGTCCGGAAAGCAATAGGACTAAATCTCTTTCGCAACGACTTTACTTCGGAGCGTGCGCGCTCCAACTGGATTCGGTAGAGGGTTTTCCTAGCTAACAGACGAGCTGCTGATCATTTGTCCCCGAGCTGTGTTGCAACGGTCACAGGTTTCCTGTGAAACTTCACAGGTTTTTTTTATAGTTACAGGTTCACAGGTTTTTGCCGCCGAATGGTAGAAAGTCACAAGTTATTGTGCTAAAGATTCCTAATATGACCTAATTTTATGCTAACAGTTGAATTTTGTTGAGCTCACATTTTTGGATTATTTTTAGTGATTTTGAAACGACATCTATTAATCATAAATCTAAAGCTTCATTGCAGTTTTTAGGCTCTTTTTGTGAAATTTGGAAGATTTGTTTTCGCGACAAAGAAAATGTTATATTAAATCTGAATAGTCACCATTCCTGAATCAGTGTCATTAGAATATTTTTTCGCGGCTAATTATTTTCTAAAGTATGTTATTCAACTTTTGGTAACTATGGGCCAAGTTTCGCTCTTAACTAGGTTCCAGCTACATAGTAACAATCGTATATGTCTGTGTAGAAAAAGAAAATCAAAAGAAAGGGATTGATTGAACTCATGATCATTACAATGAGCATCAAACGGAACCTATTTTGAAAATATATTGGGCTTCAGAATTTGACTTCACTGGTCTATGCCAGAGATAATTCCGTTAGAAGATAATATTACGCTCTCATATAGTCCATTGGGACGCAAAATTACAGCCATTTATGGCTTGGATATTCCAGAACTTTCGACTACGTTGAACAAAATGGATATCTCAAAATTTTGATTGGATGTGTTTGGGGAAAAGGTGGGCGTGAGAGAGGGGTTAGTTGCTTTAAAATCACTTTCGAATATTAACACACACACACACACACAAAAACTTACACATGCACATTATATCTTACATGCACACAAAAAATTAAATTCACAAAAAAACTGACAAACACACAAACACACACACACACACGCAAAACTCACACACACACACACACGAAAACTTACATACACACGCCAAAACTTGCACACACACAAAAACTTACACACACACACACACAAAAAAAAAACAAACACAATAAATAAAAAAAAACACACACACACACTCACAAAAAATTACACATACACATACAAACACAAAAATACACATAAATAAACACACACACACACAAAAAAAAAACAAAAACACACAAACACAAAAACACACACAAAAACTTACACACACAAAAACAAACACACAAAAACACAAACACACACACCCACACACACAGACACACACAAAAAACTTACACACACAAAAAAACACACACAAAAACATACAAAAACAAAAAAAAAAACTTACACAAACTCACAAAATCTAAGACACACAAAAAATTACACACACACACAAAAAATAACACACACATTAAAAAGCTTAAATGCACAAAAAAACTAACAAGCACACAAAAACTTACACACACAAAAAAAATTACACACACGCACAAAAACTTACAAACATACAAACAAACTTACACAAAAACACAAACATACACACACACACACACACAAAAACAAACAAAAACAAAAACAAAGAAACAAACAAAAAAAAAAAAAAAAAAAAAACAAGAAAACCAAAAAAACAAACAACCCCCAAAACACACAAACACACACACACACACACACACACACACACACACACACACACACACACACACACACACACACACACACACACACACACACACACACACACACAAACACACACTTACACATGCACACGAAAACTTACAAGCACACAAAAACTTAAACACACACATACACACGTCAAAACTTACACACACAAAATCTAAGACACACAAAAACTAACACACACACACACAAAAAAACTGACACACACACGAACAAACTTAAATTCAGACAAAAACTAAAATTCACCCAAAAACATACACAAACAAACACTTACACACACTAAAAACCAAATACACACACACACAAACACTTACAAACAATCACAAGACCACTTACTCACACTCTAGAAAAAATCCAAACACTAACGCCAACACTTAAACACACAAAAAAACTTACACACTTACCACATCACAGTTATAATGTCTTAATTATTCAAATTTCATTTTGGATTTCTGTCGTGAAATGCAAGAGTTGGAATATTTCAGTAGTGACTTGTTGTGCTTTACCTTCTCACAGTTACATTCTCTTGATTTTTCGAAGTTCATTTTGAATTTCTGTCTTGAAATGCAAGAGTTGGAAAATTGGGGTCTTAGTCCACCAGCCCGAATGGTGGAGATTCACTAGCTCAGAATTAAGATCACACTCCACCAACCTGAACGGTGGAAATTCACTCGCTCAGAATTGGGGTCCTAGTCAACCAGCCTGAACGGTGGAAATCCACTAGCTCGATATTGGGGTCTCAGTCCACCAGTCTTAATGATGGAAATTCTCTGTTTAAGTTAGGTTAGTTTATATTATCATTAGCGAGCATGTTAAGTTATACTATACTTTTCCGGCGAGTATGTTTCGGTTTGTGTCGATTAAGTTAGGTTAGGTTAAGTTAGGCTAGGTTAGCCCATGTAAGCTTCACTTAGGTTAGCTTAGTTTTGGTGAGAGACAGGCAAAAATTTTTGTTGATTAAGTGGTTAGGTGAGCTTTTATTAAATTATGTTAGGCTTTTCCGGCGATTATGGTTAGGTTAGACTAGATTAAGTTAGGTTAGGTTAATTTAGGTTAGGTTAGCCCAATGCACGCTTCACTTAGGTTAGCTTAGGTTAGGTGAGAGACAGGCAAAAAGTTAGGTGTATGATTAGGTTAGGTTAGATTAAATTAGGTTAGGTTAAGTTAGGCTAGGTTAGCCTACGTACTCGCACGCAAGTAGGCTAACCTAGCCTAACCTAACTTAACCTAACCTAATTTAATCTAACCTAACCTAACCTAATCATACACCTAACTTTTTGCCTGTCTCTCCATCCATCCCAAATCATAGGTTTCAGACAACACACACCTATGAAAGACTAAGAAATCTAGCTTAGAAAAGCCCGAAATAGTAATTTACATATCCCAAATCATAGGTTTCAGACAACACTCACCTATGAACGGCTAAGAAACCTAGCTCAGAAAAGTCAAAAATAGCAAACTAGTCATACCAAACTATATGTTTCAGACAACAAACACCTATGAAAGGATAAGATATTCAGCTCAGAAAATTTCAAAATTAGCAATCCACCCATCCCAAATCATAGGTTTCAGACAACACACACCTATGAAAGACTAAGAAATCCATCTCAGAAAAGCCCGAAATAGTAATTTATATATCCCAAATCATAAGTTTCAGACAGCATTCACCTACGAAATACAAAGAAACCTTAGGTTAGAAAAGTCTGAAAAAGCCAAGTACTCATCCCAAATTCGAAGTTTCAGACAACAAACACCTATGAGTGACTAAGAATCCTAGCTCTGAAAAGTCCAAAAAGCAAACTATACCTCCCAAATCATAATTTTCTGAAAGAACACACCTATGAAAGGCTAAGAAATCTAGCTCAGAAAAGTCAAAAATAGCAAATTAACCACCCCAAATCATAGGTTTCAGTCAACACACGCCTACGATAGGCTATGAAATCCAGCTCAGAAAAGCAAAAAAAGAGCGACCCTCTAACTCCAAATCATAGGTTTCAGACACCTCACACCTATGAAAGACTAAGACATCCGTTTATGAAAAGTCGAAAATAACAAATTTCATATCCCAAATCATAGTTTTCAGACAACACTCACCTATGAAGGGCTAGGAAACCTAGCTCATAAAAGTCAAAATAGCAAACTACACATCCCAAACTATAGGTTTCAGACAACAAACACCTATGATAGGCTAGGAAATCTAGCTCAGAAAAGTCAAAAATAGCAAACAACAAAACACAAAAAATAGGTTTCATACACCACACGACTATGAAAGACTAAGAAATCCAGATCAGAAAAGTCAAAAATAGCAAACTACATATCACAAATCATAGGTTTCAGTCAACACACACAAACGAAATACTAATAAAACTAGCTCAGAACAGTAAAAATAGCAAAATACTCATCACAAACTATTTGTTTCAGACAACATTCACCTACGAAATACTAGAAAAACTTAGATCAGAAAAGCCTGAAATAGCAAACTAAACATCCCAAATCATAATGTTCTGACAACACATACCTATGAAAGGCTAAGAAACCTAGCTCAGAAAAGTCGAAAATAGCAAATTAAACATCCCAAATCATAGGTTTCAGACACCACACGCCTATGAAAGACTAAGAAATCCAACTCAAAAACCCCGAAATAGTAATTTACATATCCCAAACTATAGGTTTCAGACAGCATTCACCTACGAAATACTAAGAAAGCTTAGCTCAGAAAAGTCTGAAATATCCAACTATTCATCCCAAACTCGAAGTTTCAGATAACAAACACCTATGAGCGACTAAGAATCTTAGCTCTGAAAAGTCCAAAAAGCAAACTACACCCCCCAAATCATAGGTTTCAGACACCACACACCTATGAAAGACTAAGAACTCCAGCTCAGACAAGTCAAAAAGAGAAATTTAACCCTCCCAAATCATTGGCTTCAGTCAACACACACCTATGAATGGCTAAGAAATCCAGCTCAGAAATGTCAGAAAATAGCAACCCACACATCCCAAATCATAGGTTTCAGACACCACACACCTACGAAAGACTAAGAAATCTGGTTATGAAAAGTCGGAAATAGCAAATTGCATATCCCAAATCATAGGTTTCAGACAACACTCACCTATGAACGGCTAAGAAACCTAGCTCAGAAAAGTCAAAAATAGCAAACTAGTCATCCCAAACTATAGCTTTCAGACAACAAACACCTATGAAAGGCTAAGAAATCCAGCTCAGAAAAGTCAAAAGTAGCAATCCACCCATCCCAAATCATAGGTTTCAGACAACACACACCTAAGAAAGACTAAGAAATCAAACTCAGAAAAGTCAAAAATAGCAAACTACATATCCCAAATCATCGGTTTCAGTCAACATACACCCACGAAAGACTAAGAAACCTAGCTCAGAAAAGTCAAAAATAGCAAACTACACATCCCAAACTATTGGTTTCAGACAACATTCACCTAGGAAATACTAGAAAACCTTTGCTCAGAAAAGCCTGAAGTCGCAAACTACACAACCCAAATCAAAGGTTTCAGACACCGCACAACAACTAAAGACGGGTGCCCGGGGGGGGGGCCCCCGGGAGGGCCGGGGGGGGGCCGGGGGGACATTTGGGGACCGGTGGGCCTTTGGGGCACAGGGAGGGCCTTTTGGGGTCCGGAGGGACATTTGGGGGCGGGGGGGGGGCGTTGGGGGGGCGGTTGGGCCTTGGGGAGCGCGAGGGGCCTTGGGGGGGCCCGGGGGTGTCCTTTGGGGGTCTGGGTGGGCCTTTGGGGGCGCCGGTGGCCCGTGGGGAGCTTGGGGGGCCTTTGGGGCACAGGGAGGGCCTTTGGGTGCCTGGGGGACATTTGGGGACTGGTGGAGGGCCTTTGGGACCCGTTGGTCCTTTGGGAGCTCGATGGGCCTTTGGGGGGGCCTGGGGATGTCCTTTGAGGGTCTGAGGAGGGCGTTTGGGGGCTGGGGCTCTATGGGACCTTGGGAGACCTTTGGGGCCGGTGTAGGGCCTTTGGGACCCCGTTGGTCCTTTGGGAGCTCGATGGTCCTTTGGGGGGCCCGGGGATAGCCTTTGTGGGTCTGGGTGGGCCTTTGGGGGCGCCGGGGGCTCTTGGGGCGCCCGGGGGACCATTGCGGCCCGGGGGGCGGGCCGCGGGGGGGGGGGGGCGCCTTGGGGGGGCGGGGGGCCCTTTGCGGACCAGAGGAGGGCCTTTGAGGGTCTGAGGAGGGCGTTTGGGGGGCTGGGGCTCTTTGGGAGCTTGGGGGACCGTACCGGGGGGCTTCCTTCGGGGTTGGGGTGGGGGATCGGAACCCTTTGGGGTTGGGGTAGAGGACCTCACAACACTGTTCAAATGGAACTTGTGTATTATAACGACCACAGAGTTTCACCCTCAAATTCTCTTCTAAAACCTTTCTTAAAATCTTCTTTCAAATGGCTCAAACTGTTTCGCCAAAATAATCCCATAAAATGGATAAAACGGTTTCACCCAAATAATCCCTAAACGTAATTTCAGCGTGTTCCTTTTGTATGACATCTCTGCGCTAACGCATTTCAAATTTCTAGGAAACCCTGTCCTACGTTAATCTCTACATCTCATAAATTTTCCTAGCTAAACTATTAGGGTTTCGTTAGAATATCAATTTATCTCTCCGACTTAAAGCTCCGTGAAGCCGTATTTAAAAATAGAATTTCTATCTCTTTAGACTCCCGCATAATTCCAAGATAACATATGATGTCAATTATGATTCCTGACACTAAAGATCAATGAAGCCCTATTTAAAAATATAATATTAATTTTTCTCTCTGTCCTAAAGAATGTTTATCCCTCAGACCTAAGATTAAAGAAGCCTTAATGTTTCATAATTCCCCACATCGTGAATCAATAATTTCCCCTAGCAATTATGTAAATCAAGTTCACAGATGCTATTTCTCAGGTTAAGCTAACCAAACAACAATGAAGCCATGTTTGTTTCTTAATTCCCCCTTCCTCAGACCTAAGATTAAAGAAGACTTAATGTTTCTTAATTCTCCCCTTCGTGAATCAATAATTTCCCCTAGCGATTATGTAAATCAAGTTCACAGGTGCTATTTCTCAGGTTAAGCTAACCAAACAACAATGAAGCCATGTTTGTTTCTTAATTCCCCCCTTCCTCAGACCTAAGATTAAAGAAGCCTTAATGTTTATTAATTCCCCCCTTAATGAATCAATAAGGTTCCCTATCGATTATGCCAATCAAGTTCTCGGAAATTTACGTTCCCTTCAATTATACACTCACTTTCTCGGACCGTCACTTCCCCCATGATTCCTTGATCACTAGAACTGTCCCCGGGCGAATAAACTGCACAGGCTCAAGCCCCGCCACCGAGTTATTACACATAGAAACATCAAATAAATCGATCTTGGAAAAAGAGGTCATTGACCCCATTACGTAATCATTCTCCCTAGGGAGGCTTTGTCCTTATTTTGGGTGCAAAAAGTTGTAGGTGGCAGCAGGGGTGAGCAATGGGACTCAATAAGGCATCTCTACTGGCATTCCATGCACACTTGCTTGCATTGAGTGCACGGGAACAAGCTGTAATAACTCTGAACCAACATCTCTAGAGAAGAAGAATTTTAGTGTTTTGCAATAACGGTGGTTGTGCTCTTTCGTAGTGCTCATTAATGAAATGATGATTCTCAATATTATGTGATCTAAAAAGGATGATTATCAAAACTGTGATTTATATATAGACGTGTTAATGTTTTTGTTTTCCAACTGTAAAAGAAACCGATAATAAGAATGGTTTTCCAAGTGTCTATTAGTCTATGCCTATAGTTTTCCTTTTTCTGCAGTCTGGTCTTCACACGGTTGATTCTCATCGGATAACCAGGTTTCCAACGATTAGCGAGGCAACAAAGAGTGGGGTACTTCTTTGCTCCTTTAAATTGCCGTTCGAGATTTTCCTGTGTTGCTGTTTGAAGTATTTCAGACATCCATTGATCTGATCTTTCTAACAATTCGTAAGAAAAGCTATTTCCTTTATTTTTGCGATGGAGTTATTAAGATCTTATTTATAGTTTAATATAAGTTACAGACGTGTTACAATAAAAGTAACATCATTTTCGGTTTCAGCGAGTTGATTCATACCAGAATCAAGTCCCCGAACGGAGAGAAATAAAAAAATTAAAAAAATTAATTCACCCCTTTCACCCCCTTTAAGCAGCCCCCGAAGCTTATCACGGGGGGCGATTTTCGCGGATTTTGGATATGTTGTTCAGAGTTTTTGTCCGAACATTTTAGTGTAAAAAAAAGCTTCCTAATTGTCAAAACAGAAAAACACGATTTTTTGGTCCCTTCTATCCCCTTTAAGCAGCCGAAGATTTTTCTGACGGGCGATTTTAGCAGATTTCGGATATGTTGTTCAGCGATTTTTTTGAATGTTTTAGTGTAAAAAAGCTTCCTAAATGTCAAAAATGGAAAAACCTGTTTTTTTGCCCCCTTCCACCTTCTTTAAGCAACCCCAGAAGGTTTTCCCGGCGGGCGGTTGTAATGGATTTTGGATACGTTGTTCAGCGATTTTTTCTGAACATTTTGGTGAAAAAAATCTTTTGTTGCAATTTTGTCCCGGTCAAACCGTACTTTTACTGGACTATATTTATTTCACCTTTGGACCAAAATCAACTCTTCATGGTACAAAACGGGTAAAAAGAGTATCTCTACTTAAAGAAAATTACTATTAACTGAAATTCTTTTTGGAATGAGCATCTTTCCTATTTTCAACAACCAAACCACCGGTTTAGTATAATTACCATTAGTAAAATTAAGAAAATAATTGAGCATAACCGAAACGTATTCAGCAGTTTTTTTTTTGCTAAATCGGACTCAAAGGTTTTAAAAAAAAGACACACAGAAAATTACGGCAAATTGTGCGGAAAAATACAAGAAAACATAGGGACAATTTTTAAAATGTGATATGTCACATTTAGAACGAGCAGCAAAGCAAGAGGTAAAAATTGATGATTACGAGCAAGAAAAACAGCTCGGTACTCTTTTCACGTTGTTAAGCAACAGCTGAGTGTTGATCTGAAGTGTGCCATTCTGAATATAGCATCGCAATATACGAGACTTGCGACTGTATCTAAACGATATTTTTCATTATTTTATAGGTTGAAATTGAACATTTCAGGGTTGGAGAATGATCCGCTTTTTTTAATGACCCCGCAGACTGTTTGCAACCCAATCAAAATTGACTAGTTCAAAATTTTTTTAACTGAATTTTTAACAAAGAACTGATTAATATTCTGAGTGCAGCGAGAGACAAGTTTGGTGTTAAACATGGTTCTAGGCGTTTACCTACCCCCTGGCGTTTACCCCCAGGAAAATACCTCCTTGAAAATAACCAACTCCCCACGGAAAATACCTCCCTGCGGAAAATACCTCCCCCACATCACGGAAAATACCCCCGGTAAATACGCGCCCCCGGAAAATATCTCCCGGTAAATACCCCCCCCCCCCCACGGAAAATACTCCCTGTGGAAAATAAGGCTTTCTAAATTTGAGAATTTTATTGGAGATCTATTTTATTTGCGTAGGGGGAAGGAATTTTGGTACTTGTGTATTCTACGCCACTCACTCAAGTTTACGCTGTGTAATACTTGAGAACAAACCGGTTTTTTCGATAGTTTTTTTTTCAGCTTAGCGTGAGACAAGACAAAGACAAGTGACAAGGTTTGTCCGGAAAGCAATAGGACTAAATCTCTTTCGCAACGACTTTACTTCGGAGCGTGCGCGCTCCAACTGGATTCGGTAGAGGGTTTTCCTAGCTAACAGACGAGCTGCTGATCATTTGTCCCCGAGCTGTGTTGCAACGGTCACAGGTTTCCTGTGAAACTTCACAGGTTTTTTTTATAGTTACAGGTTCACAGGTTTTTGCCGCCGAATGGTAGAAAGTCACAAGTTATTGTGCTAAAGATTCCTAATATGACCTAATTTTATGCTAACAGTTGAATTTTGTTGAGCTCACATTTTTGGATTATTTTTAGTGATTTTGAAACGACATCTATTAATCATAAATCTAAAGCTTCATTGCAGTTTTTAGGCTCTTTTTGTGAAATTTGGAAGATTTGTTTTCGCGACAAAGAAAATGTTATATTAAATCTGAATAGTCACCATTCCTGAATCAGTGTCATTAGAATATTTTTTCGCGGCTAATTATTTTCTAAAGTATGTTATTCAACTTTTGGTAACTATGGGCCAAGTTTCGCTCTTAACTAGGTTCCAGCTACATAGTAACAATCGTATATGTCTGTGTAGAAAAAGAAAATCAAAAGAAAGGGATTGATTGAACTCATGATCATTACAATGAGCATCAAACGGAACCTATTTTGAAAATATATTGGGCTTCAGAATTTGACTTCACTGGTCTATGCCAGAGATAATTCCGTTAGAAGATAATATTACGCTCTCATATAGTCCATTGGGACGCAAAATTACAGCCATTTATGGCTTGGATATTCCAGAACTTTCGACTACGTTGAACAAAATGGATATCTCAAAATTTTGATTGGATGTGTTTGGGGAAAAGGTGGGCGTGAGAGAGGGGTTAGTTGCTTTAAAATCACTTTCGAATATTAAAAAGGGCACTAGCCCTTTGAATTTCCAATCGAATGAGCCCTTTTTCAAGTTCCTACGACAAAGATTTCAATAAAACCTTACATTCCCCCGGTGCATAACTTATAACCCTTGCCCTGAAGACTGTGGGGGGAGTGTCTTAATTTTATGACCTAATTTTGTGCTAACAGTTGAATTTTGTTGAGCTCACATTTTTGGATTGTTTTTGTTGATTTTGAAACGACATCTATTAATCATAAATCTAAAGCTTCATTGCATTTTTCAGGCTCTTTTTGTGAAATTTGGAAGATTTGTTTTCGCGACAAAGAAAATGTTATGTTAAATCTGAATAGTCACCATTCCTGAATCAGTGTCATTCGAATATTTTTTCGCGGCTAATTATTTTCTAAAGTATGTTATTCAACTTTTGGTAACTATGGGCCAAGGTTTGCTCTTAACTAGGTTCCAGCTACATAGTAACAATCGTATATGTCTGTGTAGAAAAAGAAAATCAAAAGAAAGGGATTGATTGAACTCATGACCATTACAATGAGCATCAAACGGAACCTATTTTAAAAATATATCGGGCTTAAGAATTTGACTTCACTGGTCTATGCCAGAGATAATTCCGTTAGAAGATAATATTACACTCTCATATAGTCCATTGGGACACAAAATTACAGCCATTTATGGCTTGGATATTCCAGAACTTTCGACAACGTTCAACAAAATGGATATCGTAAAACTTTAATTGGATGTGTTTGGGGAAATGGTGGGCATGAGAAGGGGGTTAGTTGCCCTTCAATCACTTCCGACTATTAAAAGGGCACTAGCCTTTTCAGTTTTCAATTGAATGTGTCCTTTTTGATGTTTTAAAACATCGCTTTCTATAAAAACCTTACATGCTCCCAGGGCAAAACTTACAACCCTTCCCCGGAGGGTTGTGGGGGGGGGGGGATGGGGTGTCATCTTTAAACACCTAATTTCCAAAACTTTCAACTACGTTGAATAAAATGGCTATCTAAAAATTTGGATTGGATATGTTTGGGGAAAAGGTGGGCGTGAGAGAGGGGTTAGTTGCTTTACAATCACTTTCGAATATTAAAAAGGGCACTAGCCCTTTGAATTTCCAATCGAATGAGCCCTTTTTCAAGTTTCTACGGCAAAGATTTCAATAAAACCTTATATTCCCCCGGTGCATAACTTATAACCCATGCCCTGAAGACTGTGGGGGGAGTGTCCTGCTCTAAGGTATAATTTCCTGAAATTTAAACTGCGTGGAACAGAATGGCTATCTGAAAATTTTGATTGGATATATTTGGGGAAACAGTGGGCGTGGAAGGGGTGTTAGTTGCCTTCCAATAACGTTCGACTATTAAAAAGGGCACTAGCCATTTCAATTTCCAATCGAATAAGCCCTTTTTGAAGTTTCTACGACAACACGTTCTATAAAAACCTTATATGCCCCCAGGGCATAACTTATAACCCTTGCCCTGAGGGCTGTGGGGGAGTGGCATCCTCAAAAACATAATTTCTATCTGGAAATCAACAACACTGAACAAAATGGCTATCTACAAATTTTGATTGGATGTGTTTGGGGAAAAGGTTGGCGAGAGAGGGGGGCTAGTTGCCCTCAAATTACTTTAGACTATTTAAATGTACACTAGACCTTTGAATTTCCGATCGAATGAGCTCGTTTTCAAGTTTCTACGACAATGCATTCTATAAAAACTTTATATGCCCCCAGGGCATGACTTACAACCCTTGTCCTGAGGGCTGTGAGGGGGTCGTCGTCCTCAAAGACCTAATTTACAGAACCTATAACTACGTTAGTAAAGCGCCAATGACGCAGTAGGTTATAGGCTTCTGCAGTGATGCGATACCCAAACTCTTGTTTGTAGTTATATTTATTCGATTCAAACTTGATTTACATATTCAATTTAAGTTTCATTCGTTTTAAGACTTATTATTCATTTACATTAATATATAGCGCATGTTTGTTCGCATTGATTGTTTATTTAATTTCTGTTCGTTTTAAGTTTCATTTATACTTTAATAGCAAACTATTTTTCTTCGTTTTAAGCTTGATTTTCATATTCAATCTAAGCATTACTCGCTTTAAAATCTATTTATTCATTTATATTATTACTTGTTGTATGTTTTTTGCTATGATTGTTTATTTAATTTCTGTTCGTTTTGGGTTTAATTTTTTCTTTAATAGTAATTTCTGGTCGTTTTTAGTTTTAATTTTAACAGGTACTCATATCTCCTGAGCTTAATTTTAAAATGGCGTTTACTTTTATTTGAACAAATTATTTTTAGGAAAGTTTTTTTTAAATTAATTTTTTTTAGTTTTTGATTGCAAAATGTTTCAAGTTTTTTTTGCATGGGGGGGGGGGGGTTGCTTACGGTCCAATTATTCTTGACTATAAAAAACGGATCTAGAACTTTCAATTTAAATCAAATGAGGCTTTTTTCAAAGTCTATACGATTACCGCTTTGATAAAAACCTTATATATGAACAATAGACAGCATGCATAACTTGTGGACAGCGATTGGCAACAATGAATGGATTGAAAAAATAGCTCCAATAAGGGTGTTTTGACCATTTCACTTGCTGACACAAAGGGATCACTATTGTTTGGAATTGATCTTAATAGGATTTTGTGTGCCAAAGAAATTTTGCATCTATCACAGAGTATTTATTTTAACCTTATAATTGGATAATTATGATATATCTACTCTGTGTTCTTCTCATACAAAACTTTACCTTATTAACGTTTTTGGGGTGGGGGCAGCGTAGTTGGCATAAAGAAGGAAACTTTATCGTAGAAAGTAGGAGCGGGGGAGGGGGAGGTTGGAGGCTCATCCAATACGGGGCGGAACTTCACTTATCTCCTCCGTTCCCGATTTAGGAGATTAGACAGACTCATTGGGCTGTAGAATGTTGGACCGCTTGAGTTGTGGAAGACGTTAAAATACTCAAAAATACTTTATATTTTTAGTTATTGCAGGATTGATTTCATAGATTGTGGAATGGTGAGCCCCCTGCCTCATCTTTTGTGTGAGCCTCAACTCATAATATGCAATTTTGATTAATTGTTCTGTGTTATGTACATATATTATTCTATATATGTTATTTTGAGTTATACTTTTATAGCATTGCGTTAATTTTTAAGGCTTGAGATAAAAACTGAAACCTTAGCGGAGACAATGGTGGGGGGAAGTCTCGCACCTCACATGCATAATTGAGCAGCCACAGAGAAAGTAAAACAAATGAAATTAATCTGTGTCTTGACAATGTCTTTTTTCAAAACACACGAACAAAATCGTCTAAAGGAACCTGAAGTGCTATCTCTGACATTCTTATTAATTCTTTATTCCCGTTACCTTCAGATGTAAAATTTAGAATTTTATCGAATGGGTTTAGTCGTCCGCTCCCTGTATCATTCACATTTGGAAAACACACCCCTGGGAAATTCCTCCCCCCTCAAAAAGCATTTTCTTTTCCTGCTGATAATTCCCCCGCGTTAAATTCCACCCTGCAGAAATTTCCCAGCCGTGGAATATGCTCCCCAAACATATTCCCCTCAGATAATTTCGGATATTCATAAAAATGGAAGTTGAAATTTCTACTCAACTTTTTAGGTCAGAAGTAATGCTATAGCTTTACCTAAGTAAAGAGCCATAAGGGTTCAATGAATTAATACTTATTTATTTTTCCAGGGGCACTTTATGTGGAAGAAGTGGTTGCATAAACTTTGGAACGGGGTTCATTGAATTACAAATTAAAATTTATAGTGCCCTTACACTAGGGACGGATCCAGGATTTTTTAGGGGGGGGGGGGGGGCGAAATAGGTTGATCCGATAAAATTGCGTTAGGAGCAAGTTTAATTAACCCAAACTTGCGTTAATTAAGTAAATTATATTACTTTAGACTACGTTAGGGGGGGGGGGGTGCGCCCCTCGCCCCTCCCCTGGATCCGCCCCTGCCTTACAGTCTCTTTTTCTTTCCTTGTTAGGGAGGAGAGCAGATGCCTAATAGGTGTGTGTTAATACCAAAACATTCTAACTCTCATTGGGCCTTCAGGTATAAACAGAATTAGTTCAAAGGGAGGAGTGGGGAAAAAGGACGTGGGGGGGGGGTATTTGCCCTTCGATCGATTTTGACTCGTAAGAGCTGGACTAGAACTTCCAATTTCCAATCAAATGAGCCCTCTCTGAAGTTTATACGAGAATCTCTTCCTGGCCCCGGGCCCTGGGGGGTTTTGTCGACGCCAGGGTTTTGTTACTTAACCTTTCAACTATTTTTAACAATATTTCTATCTGATGCATTTAGGGCGTGGAGGAGGGGAGGGGGGCTAGTGGCCCTCCAATCTCTTTTGACTCTTAAAAAGTGAACAAGAACTTTCAATTTTCAATCAAATGAGTCCTCTCTAAAGTTTATACGAGTATCCCTTCCATAAAAAATAATATGAAGGATTCGGAGAATCCTTAAATTACAGCCCTTGCCCTGAGGGTTGTGGGGGAGTTGTCATCCTCAAAGACCTAATTTCCAAACCTTAAAATTACGTTTAATAAAATGGCTGTCTCAAAATTTTGATTGGATGTGTTTGGGGAAAAGGTGGGCGTGAGAGGGGGGTTAGTTGCCCTCCAATCACTTTCGACTATTAAAAAGGGCACTAACCCTTTGAATTTTCAATCGAATGAGCCTTTTTTGAAGATTCTACGACAACGCCTTCTATAAAAACCTTATAAGCCCCCAGGGCATAACTTAAAACCCTTACCCTAAGGGTTGTGGGGGAGTGTCCTCCTCAAAAATAGGTTTTCTGTGTGGAAATCAACTACGCTGAAGAAAATGGCTATCTCAAAATGTTGATTGGATGTGTTTTGAGAAATTATGGGCGTGGGGAGTGCTAGTTGCCCTCCAATTACTTTTGACTATTAAAATGGGCACTAGCTCTTTGAATTTCCTATAAGCCCTTTGAATTTCCGATAAAAACCTTATATGCCCTTGCCCTGAAGGCTGTGGGGGAGTGTCCTCCTCAAAAACATATTTTCTATCTGCAAATCAACTACGCTGAACAAAATGGCTATCTCAAATTTTGATTGGATGTGTTTGGGAGAATGATGGGCGTGGGGGAGGGGGCAAGTTGCCCTCCAATCACTTTCGACTATTGAAAAGGGCACTAGACCTTTGAATTTCCAATTTAATGAGCCTTTTTTGAAGTTTCTACGACAACACCTTCTATAAAAACCTTATATGCCCCTAGGGCATAACTAAAAACCCTTGCCATGAGGGTTGTGGGGGAGTGTCCTCTTCAAAAATATATTACTATCTGGAAATCAACTACGCTGAACAAAATAGCTATCTCAAAATTTTGACTGGATGGGGTTGGGGGAAGGCGGGGCGGCGGGGGGGGTCTAGTTGCCCTCCAATCACTTTAGATTATTGAAAAGGGCACTAGCCCTATGAATTTCTAATTGAATGAGCCTTTTTTGAAGTTTCTACGACAACCCCTTCTACAAAAACCTTATATACCCCAGGGCATAACTTAAAACCCTTGCCCTGAGGGTTGTGGAAGATTGTCCTCCTCAAAAACATATTTTCTATCTGTAAATCAACTACGCTGAACAAAATGGCTATCTCAAATTTTGATTGGATGTGTTTGGGGGAATGATGGACGTAGGGGGGGGCTAGTTGCCCTCCAATCACTTTCGACTATTAAAAAGGGCACTGTCCCTTTGAATTTCCAATCGATTGAGCCTATTTTGAAGTTTATACGAAAACGCCTTCTATAAAAACCTTTTATGCCCCCAGGGCATAACTCAAAACTCTTGCCCTTAGGGTTGTGGGGGAGTGTCCTCCTCAAAAACATATTTCAAACAAAATAAAATACGCTGAAAAAAATGGCTATCTAAAATTTTTGATTGGATGTGTTTGGGGTATGGATGGGCGTGGGGGGGGGGGCTAGTTGCCCTCCAATCACTTTCGACTATTAAAAAGTGCACTATCCCTTTGAATTTCCAATCGAATGAGCTTTTTTTAAATTTCTACGACAACGCCTTCTATAAAAACCTTATATGCCCCCAGGGCATAACTTAAAACCCTTGCCCTGAAGGTTGTAGGGGAGTGTTCTCCTTAAAAACATATTTTCTATCTGGAAATCAATTACGCTGAACAAAATGGCTATCTCTATATTTTGATTGGATGAGTTTGGGGAAATGATGGGCGTGGGGGGGGGGGGGGCTAGTTGCACTCTAGTCACTTTCGACTGTTAAAAAACGGCACTAGCCCTTTAATTTCCAATCGAATGAGCCTGTTTTGAAGTTTCTACGACAACGCCTTCTATAAAACCTTATACTCCCCCAGGACATAACATAAAACTCTTGCCCTGAGGGTTGTGGGGGAGTTTTCTCCTCAAAAATATATTTTCTATCTTGAAATCAACATCGCTGAACAAAATTGATATCTCAAAGTTTTGATTGTACGTATTTTGGGAAATTATGGGCCTGGGGGGGGGGGCTAGTAGCACTCCAATTACTTTTTACTATTAAAAAGCGCACTAGCACTTTAATTTCCAATCTAATGAGCCTGTTTTGAAGTTTCTACGAGAACGCCTTCTATAAAAACCTTATATGCCCCCAGGGCATAACTTAAAACCCTTGCCTTGAGGGTTGTGGGGGAGTTTCCTCGTCAAAAATATATTTTTTATCTGGAAATCAACTACGCTGAACAAAATGGCTATCAAAATTTTGATTGGATGTGTTTGGGGGAATGATTGGCGCGGGGGGGACGAGTTAACCTCCAATCATTTTTGATCATTAAAAAGGACGCAAGAACTCTCGACTTCCAATCGAATGAGCCCGCTTTGAAGTTTCTACGATGACCCCTTCCATATGAAGTGCCTCTGGGAAAATAAATAATAATAATAAAACATTGGAGCCGTATGGCCTTTACTATAGGCAACGCTATAGCGTTGCCTATGATGGTGGGCGTGGAAGGGGTGTTGGTTGCCTTCCAATAACTTTCGACTATTGAAAAGGGGACAAGCCACTCCAATTTCCAATTGAATGAGCCTTTTTCGAAGTTTCTACGACAACTTTTTCGATACGAAGTGCCTTTCTCTAAAGCAAAAAAAATAAATGATAGATTGTGCCAACATCGTTCTTATGTGCCCTCAGGGCATAACTTAAAACCCTTGCCCTGATGGTTTTGGGGGAGTGTTCTCCTCAAAAAGATATTTTCTATTCGGAAATCAACTACGCTGAACAAAACGGCTATCTCAAAATTTTGATTGGATGTGTTTGGGGGAATAGTGGGCGTGGCGGGGGGGCTAGTTGCCCTCCAATCACTTTTGACTATTAAAAACGGCACTAGCCCTTTGAGTTTCCAATCGAATGAACATTTTTTGAAGTTTCTACGACAACACCTTCCATAAAATCCTTATATGCCCCCAGGGCACAACTTACAACCCTTGCCCTGAATGCTGTGAGGGAGTGTCCTCCTCAAAAACATAATTTCTATCTGGATATCAACTACGCTGAACAAAATCGCTATCTCAAAATTTTGATTTGACGTGTTTCGGGAAATGGTGGCCGTGGAAGGGGTTTTAGTTGCCTGCCAATCACTTTCGACAATTAAAAAGGGCACAAAGCTCTCCAATTTCCAATTGAATGAGCCCTTTTCGAAGTTTCTGTGACAACTTCTTTGATACGAAGTGCATTTCTCTAAAGAAAAAAAGTAATACATTGTGCCAACATCGTTCTTATATGCCCTCAGGGCATAACTTAAAACCCTTGCCCCTAGGGTTGTGGGGGAGTGTCCTCCTCAAAAACATATTTTCTATCTGGAAATCCACTACGCTGAACAAAATGGTGATCTCAAAATTTTGACTGGATGTGTTTGGGGGACTGATGGGCATGGGGGGGAGGGGCTAGTTGCCCTCAAATCACTTTCGACTATTAAAAAGAGCACTAGCCCTTTGAATTTACAATCGAATGAGCCTTTTTTGAAGTTTCTACTACAACACCTTCTATAAAACCTTATATGCCCCCAGGGAATAACATAAAACCCTTGCTCTGAATGCTGTGGGGCAGTGCCCACCTCAAAAACATAATTTCTATCTGGAAATCAACTACGCTGAACAAAATGGCTATCTCAAAATTTTGATTGGATGTGATTCAGGAAATGGTGGGCGTGGAAGGGGTGTTAGTTGCCTTCAAATCACTTTTGATTATTACAAAGGGCATAAAGCTCTCCAATTTCTAATTGAAGGAGCCCTTTTTGAAGTTTCTGCGACAACTTCTTTGATACGAAGTGCCTTGCTCTAAATGAAAAAAAAATATACTATATTGTGCCAACATCATTCTTATATGCCCTCAGGGCATAACTTAAAACCCTTGCCCCGAGGGTTGTGGGGGAGTGTCCTCCTCAAAAACATATTTTCTATCTGGAAATGAACTATGCTGAACAAAATGGCTATCTCAAAATTTTGTTTGGATGTTTTTGGGGGAATTATGGGCGTGGGGGTGGGCTAGTTTCCCTCAAATCCCTTTCGACTATTAAAGAGGACACTAGCCCTTTGAATTTCCAATCGAATGAGCATTTTTTGAAGTTTTTACGACAAGGCTTTCTATAAAAACCTTATATGCCCCCAGGGCATAACTTAAAACCCTTGCACCGAGGGTTGTGGGGGATTGTCCTCTGCAAAAACATATTTTCTATATGGAAATCAACTACGCTGAACAAAATGGCTATATCCAAATTTTGATTGGATGTGTTTGGGGAAATGATGGGCTTGGGGGGGGGGGGGTTAGTTGCCCTCCTATCAATTTTCGACTATTAAAAAGGAAACTAGCCACTTCAATTTATAATCGAATGAGCCCTTTTTGAAGCTTCTATGACAACTCCTTCGATACGAAGCGCCTGGGTATGGTGGAAAAAAATAAATAAATAATATATTGTGGCAACATCGTTCTTTACTTAGGCAGCGCTATCGCGCTGCCTATGATAAGATGAAAACATGAAAATATATTCTTCAAAATGTGTAGTTGCACTAACTAAGATGAAAATATACACATATGTTGTTCAAAATGTGTTGTCGCACGAAATAATTATAAAAATATTAAACAATTTAGGAGAAAGAGTGCTGCCTTGTTTTACACCCAGCTGAATATTAAAAAACCTAGAAAACCTGTTACAAACTAACACGAATCCACTCACACATATATACATACTCACTATCAACCTCACAAACAAATGAGGGAGGCCAATTCTAAACAGGGCATCCTTTAATAGCTCTCTGTCGACACTGTCGAACGCCTTGTGGAGGTCCAGAAATCCCACATAAAGACAAGTTTTTCCCTTTCCGTATTTATCAATTAATGCCTTTAAAATAAATATTGTATCTACCGTCCCGTACCCTGTCCTAAAACCTCCTTGTTCTTCATGTATTATATTATTTTTATTTAACCATTTAGAAAGCCTTGTATCTAGTATTTTCTCCATTATCTTACGTAAAGCAGGGACTAGCGCTATTAAACGATAATTCATGTGCAACTTAGGGTTACCT
The DNA here is from genome assembly GCF_049724085.1 of Artemia sp. Qi Xiang Cuo. Classification (NCBI taxonomy): domain Eukaryota; kingdom Metazoa; phylum Arthropoda; class Branchiopoda; order Anostraca; family Artemiidae; genus Artemia; species Artemia sp. Qi Xiang Cuo. Next base: position 24,753,734 of record NC_142809.1, read on the forward strand.
CTCTTAAAAAGCGGCGTAAGCAATGATCTCTTCCACTCATTTGGCCATTGTCCTGAAGTTAACACCTTATTACAAAGAAAAACGATTATCGACATAAATATTGAAAGAAAATTCTTAAATAACGTTATTGGTACACCATCAACACACGCAGCCGAACCTCCTTTTAAATTCTTGAATACAAACTTAACCTCATCATTACTCACTTGCCCTACTGAATCATAATCATGTTCCTTCATAGGATAAACAACCATCTCTGTGGTATGTGTTACCTCTTGTAATTCTGCGCAATCACCTTTCAAGCTTTCTAGGTAATCAGGCCAAGAGTTGGCATCTGGAGCCACCTGTGTGTTTCCTTTTTCATTTCCAGTATCATTCCTTATATAACCCCAAAACTTCTTAAAATCTTTATTTGTAAATATGCTGTTCAAAATGTGTAATTGCAAAACATACAATGAAAACATACAAATATGCGGTTCAAAATGTGTTATTGCTCGAAATACATTTAAAAAATGTGAATATGTGGCTCAAAATGTGTTATTGCACAAAATTCGATGAACACATGCAAATTTGTGGTACAAAATATGTCTTTGTTTGAAATACGATGGAAATATGCCAATATGTTTTTAGAAAATAAGTTATTGCTCAAAATACGATCAAAATAGAAAATATACAAAGCAGAAACAATTCTTGCAAAATACAAAAAGTTGTAAGAAAATCAAAAATAGTTCTTAAACAACAAAAACTATTCTTAAAAATAGAAAAAATCCTTTACAAAAATCAAAAATAGTTCTAGCAGAGTTAAGAATATCTTCTGCAAAATATGAAATACGTGTCACAAAGCATGGAAATTCTAACAACACCGAAAGTAGTTCTTACAATATACAAAAAGTTCAAACAAAATCCGAAAATAGTTCTTAAAAACAAAAATTATTCTTACAAAATACAAAAATATTTTAGACAAATCCAAAATAGTACTAACAGAATACAAAAACAGTTGTTGAAAAATTTGAAATACTTGTTACAAAACAAAAAGATTTTTAACAACATAAAAAATATTTCTTAGAGATTATAAAAAGTTGAAACAAAATCGAAATTTCTGTTACGAAAAAGAAATAATTCTTAAAAAATATAAAAAGTTGTAAGAAATCCAAATTATTTCTTACAAAACAATAAATTATTCTTAAAAAATAAAAAATAGTTTACACAAATCCACAATAGTTCTAACAGAATAAAAAATACTTGATGAAAAGTACAAAATGCTTGCTTCAAAACATTAAATTTCTTAAAATACCCCAAAAACTCTTGGATACACACAATACAGAAAGTACATTCAAGAAATTATACACAATATTTGTAAGTAAGTAAAAAGCTCTTTATTGATTTCACCTCTTGAATATACAGTACAGATACTTCATTCAAGAAACGTGATTAAACACGTTTTGAAACTACATGCTATTTGTATACCTTTCCATGGCACCTTTCCAAACGAGCGGGGATTCGCACTGGTTCCTACACATTGCAAAAAAGTGAGCAGTACGAAAACTCCACGTTTTCAACCAGACTGGTTTTTAGGGACCAATCGGGAGAGATATGTAAAGTCGACATAGCTTTATTTCATTTTTTTAAGGTTCATTTAGACCAGGGTACGTGCGCGCACGTAACCTGGTCTAAATGAAACTTTAAAAAATGAAATAAAGCTATGTCGACGTTACATATCTCTCCCGCTTGGTCCCTAAAAAACCAAGATGGTTGAAAACGTGGAGTTTTCGTACTGCTCATTTTTTTGCAATGTATATGAACCAGTGGGGAATCCCCGCTCGTTTGGAAAGGTGCCAAGGAAAGGCATACAAATAGCATGTAGTTTCAAAACGTGTTTAATCCCGTTTCTTGAATGAAGTATCTGTACTGTATATTCAAGAGGTGAAATCAATAAAGAGCTTGTTACTTACTTACAAATATTTTGTATAATTTCTTGAATGAAATTTCCGTATTGTGTGTATCCAAGAGTTTTTGGGATATTGTTAGAAATTTAATGTTTTGAAGCACGTATTTTGTACTTTGCACCAAGTATTTTTTATTCTGTTAGAACTATTTTGGATTTGTGTTAACTATTTTTAATTTTTTAAGAATAATTTATTGTTTTGTAAGAAATAATTTGGATTTCTTACAACTTTCTTTATTTTTTAAGAATTATTTCTGTTTCGTAACAACAATTTAGATTTTTTTTGAACTTTTTATAATCTGTAAGAACTATTTTTGATGTTGTTAAAAATCTTTTTGTTTTGTAACAAGTATTTAGAATTTTGAAACAACTATTTTTTATTCTGTTAGTACTATTTTGGATATTTCTAAAATATTTTTGTATTTCGTAAGAATAATTTTTGTTTTTAAGAACTATTTTCGGATTTTGTTTGAACTTTTTGTATCCTGTAAGAACTACTTTCGGTGTTGTTAGAATTTCCGTGCTTTGTGACACGTATTTCATATTTTGCAGAAGATATTCTTAACTCTGTTAGAACTATTTTGGATTTTTGTAAAGGATTTTTTCTATTTTTAAGAATAGTTTTTGTTGTTTAAGAACTATTTTTGATTTTCTTAAAAATTTTTGTATATTTAAATAATTTTTTATTATTTTTAAGAATTATTTTTTTACTATTTTTTAAATTTTTGTATTATATTATAAATATTTTTTATTTTTTTATAAATTTATTTTCTTGAAGCAAGTATTTTATATTTTTCACTAAGTATTTTTTACTATTTGCGTTCTAACGTTTTTGTTCGAAAAGCAAAGGTGTATGTGCGTCGAATAATTTTGTTCCTTAAGAACTATTTTGGCTGCATTAGAACTTTTTACATTTTTTAGGTACCAATAATGATTAGTTATTGATATATTTACAACTCGTTTAATTTTTATATTATGTAATAACTATTTTTGATTTTTTAATAAATATTTTTGTTTTGTAACAAGTATTTCAAGTTTTGCAACAACTATTTTTTATTCTGTTAGTACTATTTTGGATTTGTCTAAAATATTTGTGTATTTAGTAAGCATGACTTTTGATTTCTAAGAACAATTTTTGTAATTTGTTTGAACTCTTTGTATTCTGTAAGAACTACTTTTGGTGTTTATAGAATTTTAGTGCTTTGTGACAATCATTTCATATTTTACAGAAGCTATTCTCAATTCTGTTAAAACTATTTTGGATTTGTGTAAAGTATTTTTTCTATTTTTAAGAATAGTTTTTTTTTTTTAATAACTATTTTACATTTTCTTATAACTTTTGTATTTTGTAAGAATTGTTTATTCTTTTTAAGAATTATTTTTGGAATAATTTTGAATTTTTTGTATTCTATAATAACTATTTGGGATGTTGTTAGAAATTTAGTGTCTTGAAGCAAGTATTTGGTATTTTGCATCAAGTATTCTATATTCTGTTATAGATTTTGCTTGTTTGTTTATATTAAGTGCTTATATTAATTACTAATATTTATTTTCTTCTAAGAACTATTACTTATTTCTTAAGACTTTTTGTATTTTTAAGAATTATTTATGTTTTTTGATAGATTATTTGTGGTTGGTCCTTAATCATTTATTCCGTAAGAAATATTTTTTATATTTTTTTGCATATATTGGTTTTGTGACAAGTAATATGTATTTTTCAAGAACTATTTTTTATTATATTATAAATATTTTGGATTTGTCTAAAGTATTTTTTTATACTGTTAGAACTATTTAAGGATTTGTATGAACTTTTTGTATTCTGTAAGAACTGTTTTCGATGTTTTTAGAATTTTTGCTACTTTTTAAAATCATTTTATATTTTGTAGTAAATATTTTTTATTCATCTAGTACTATTCTGGATTCGTTTAAAATATTGTTTCCATTTTGTAAGAATAATTTTTGTTTTGTAAGAACTATTTTAGATTTTTTTAGAACTTCTTGTATTTTGTAAGAATTATTTATGTTCAGTAAAAATTGTTTTTAGAATATATTTGAACTTTTGTAGTCAATTAGAACTATTTGGGGTGTTGTTAGAATTTTCATATTTTGCAGCAAGTGTTTTTTATTATGTAGCAAATGTTTTTTAATCTGTTAGAACTATTTCGGATTTGTGTAAAGTAGTTTTATACCTTGTAAGAATAACTTTGGTATTGCAAGAACTATTTTGGATTTTTTTAACTTTTATGTTTTTTTTTTTAATTATTTCTGATTTAACAAACCATTTGAGATTTTTTTTTTAACTCACATTAAAATTCGATCGTTAAAACTGAAAAAAGTTTTTTAATTTTCAAAATAGTCCTAGCATCAAAATAATGTGAGTTTCTTTTATATTGTTTCTTTTTCGTTGGAATTTGTTCCCATGTGTCTGACAATAGATGTATGCAAATTCCTTTTCTTACATAGCCGACGTTTTATTAGACATTCTAAACGTTTAATATGCTAGCTTACTCTAAAAATAATGAACACATAACAATGTAATGCATAATATATTTTTAATGAAATAATGCTATATATAATATTAATACAAAAAATATTTTATGATACACTATTAATATCAATGTTTAACTTTGGATATTTTGAAGTTGTTTCATAAAATAGTTCACCATGTTCTCTCTTGATATTTTAGCTATTGTCTTCTCTTAGTTCGTAATCAGTAGAATAATCACTATTCCATTTTGAGTCATACACAATTTTTACTGGTGTCTCATCAACAGGCTCAATATGCTTTTCGTCTTTGGTATTATTTGGATCAATGACTGTTTGATCAATGGCAGTAACGTTTGCTGGTGCTTTGTTTTTCATCGATTCATCTTTATATTCCATCGTGATATTTTCTGACATTGCCCTTTTTATTTTTCTGACAATTTCATTGTCTATTATCACATTATTTTTACACAAGTAACAGTTTCGACACGTAGACAAGATATGGTTTAAGATATTAGTAGAAGAGTAGGCCTTTCTTATATTGATCTTCCGTTGAATGCTAATACCAAAAAGGTGACGATTGGATGTATCAGTAGGTAATGTGTTACCTGCAAAAGTAACAAGGAGTTCTCCTCTATCATCAATGATTATTTTTATGTTGGCATTCTCTTTGAGTGCAATCATCTCTGGAGATCTCAATCTCGCATAACCACCAACATAAGAGCTTAATTTTTTTGGTATTCCAAAGAAATTTAATTCCTTACTGTCATGAAAATGCAAGCATACATTTCCAATAGAGCTACCACCTATACTTGTTTCAAAGTTTAAATACTTCTCTTTGTCAGCATTCAATGCTGCAATAACCTTGTTATGTAGACACACTTTATTAAAATGCTCCATGTTCACTTTTTTTTAAAAGACATGACTTATGTGTTTATCATACCACTGCGTACAAAATACTGATTTAATACATGCAATAGATTAGGTAGTGTCAATAACCGGTCATAGAATACCGGTGAGGACGTCATATAATGTCTCTGACCAATCACAGAGCGCAATTGTTATAGCTTTAAGAATATTTTTAAGTTTTAATTTATGTACAAAAATAAAAAAATAAATAAATTTTAAAAATTTTTAATTTTTAAAAGAGATTTTTTTTTTTTTGAGAAAAAAAAAACAACAACAAATGTTTACATAAAAATAGTACTTAGAGTTCACTCTTAAACATCCACAAACGATGGTCCCATGATATAGAATAGTTCTTAACATGTCTTCTGGATTTATTAGGATCAGGTATGTTCTTAGGTATCCACTCTGCGAAAAACCTAACCTCATCTTCAGGATGGTGATAACACTCTTCAAATTTAGGACATTTAAACTCTTCTAGATTGAAAAATGGAATCCTAGGATCACACTTTTGAATTAAAACTTTATCTGTAGGTATATTGCCCCTTTCAGAGAGTTCTTCAACTCCGAAAAAGCTACAAATTCCACTGACTTCCTCCTAGACATTTCTCAGTTCCCGACCAGTATTATTAAGTGGTGTAATCAGTCTATCATATAACTCCAGTCTGTTTATATAACGTAATGTAGTACTCCACAAGCTTTTATCATACTCAAACAGATTACAGTTCATTAACCAATAGCTATTTAGGGTTAACTTACCTTTTTAGGGAGTGAACATTTAGGGTTCTCCTACATGCTGAATATGAAAGTGTGTGGTCCCTGGAATGCTGGATCTGAAAGTGTATTTTCTAATCATGATTTGATGGAAGATTTATCATCTGTTGAAAATCTACTATTGTTACAATTGCTTAAAGTGAAATTCGAGTCGTCTATTAACCGTTTTGAACTTGTGAAACATTTAATAACCTTTAATTTTTAAATCACAATGTACTGTTAGCTCTGTCGACGTGATAGAAAAAATGTGCGTTAAAGCCTATTTGGATTCATTTTGACTCGAATTTCTAATTAGTCTTTGTCGACAGAATGTCAACATCTATTATTATGCTCAGATCCTGAATCCTGTAGTCGATCTATCTCTGAGCTTTCTGTCGTTCTGAAAAGGTCCAAAAATCTTATGAGTAAATTCGACGGTGTTTTTTTTTTACTTTAATGGAGAATACCACCAAAGTAATAACCTGTAAATTATTTACAGACTAAGCTCTGGGTACTCACTCAGTGAAGGGACTTACAAAAAGTCGACTAGAGTTCAAAAATAAAACGACCAGAATAGCTATGACTGTCGAGCAGGGCTGCTACCACCCTACTCGAAGACCAAAAAGTGGTATTTTCCAGAGCTAAATTTTACCGTTAATGACACCAACTATGGCAGGGGGAATTAAAAACGCTCAGAACTAAATGAAATTCGATTTGATGACAAAAGAGAAGTATTGTGATTATTCTTTTGAAGGTAAACCTAGTAAAAAGAAAAGAAAAGATTTTGCAAAGTAAAGACAAAGAAAAGTAAAGTAGTAATTAAATAAATAAAAAGGTTCTTTATGTCCAGAAACCGAATTTTAAGGTCACAGTTTCAGTTTTGTCTAGAATTCTGATTGCTGGTATAAATTCTTTTCCTTCTTGATCAGTTTCTTTTGAAAAATATAACTTTTTAGCTCAGGATGACCGAAGCGTCTTTTTGATGTGAAGACTCTTATTCTTGACCACTGATTTTCGTTGATTTTTGAGTGATTTTGATGACATATTGGTGATTTTCGGTGATTTTCTTGGTGAAAAAATGGTGATTTTTGGTGATTTTCTTAGTGAAATACTGGTGATTTTTATTTCGTTGTGGTGGCAACCCTGCTGCCGAGGGTAAAACACTAAGTCGACACTAATTGAGCTATTGTCAATTAAAACCCACAGTCCCATGAGAATCTATGTATGTATGTACGATCTCTTGGTATTATTTTGACAACGGATTTTTTCCTCCTTTTCCCATTTGGTTAACAGAAAAAATACAAAAGTTTTTGGCAAAAACTGAAAAGAAAAAAATTTTTAATTATCATCATAATTAGAATTTTTTGTTTAACCTTTAATCTATTAAATATAGAGCAATTTCTTCAACTAAAATTAAGTAGCAATATTCGTAGTTTGAAAATGCTTGTTAATCTAATTTCAGGCCCTTGTGTTTCAGGCGAGTCTTTCTTAATGAATTGGGGTGTCACACTTTAGCGTAAAAAGCTAGGTATTGAGGAGGGGGTAGCCCCCTCATATACAGAATGATTTCTGTTCGTATTAGGATTTTATCTTTCTATTTACTACCAGTTTAAAAAAATTTTTATTAATTGTCAGAGAGGTTTTAAGTTAATGTCTTTAAATCCCCCCCCTCGTCCCTTTCATATAATCACCCAACCAAGACTTACATGGAAAGTTACTCCCGGTGTAAGTTCACCACCCCCCGGCCCTTCCCCTTGAAAAAATGAAATTGTAAAATATAATATACACCGGAAATGTTACTTAGAACCCGTATGCCTGGACGATTATCCTCGGCCGACTTTCACGTCAGACAGGTTTGTTTTTTATATTAGTATGTGATTGTTTTTTCAAATCATTCCCGAAATCCCCCCTCCACGGAAAATTTTTCTTGGACATCTCCCCCGCCCCACCGAAATATTCTCACAGGAAAAATTCTCCCACGGAGACTTTTTTCTGAAGAAAATACCCCATCTCCCACAGAAAAACCCCCCAGACGATGTCAACCCTGCGGTAGATTTACCTCGTACACTTCCACTGGGAGATCTCCAACTGTAAAATTGAGTCGCCAAAGAGAAAGTTCGACAAATCCTGGAAAGTACAATGAAATCTGGCAAAATCTCCTGTGTAAAATGTCCTCTGGAATGGGTACACCCGGGACCTCCCTCCCTACTGAAAGTTCTTCCTGTGAAATATCGCCCCTGCGAAAAATCTCCCGCCCCCAACAAAAACAAATCCGTAGGCTATACTTTCCAACGCTAACAATGGGCAAATTTCATACCTTACATTCTTAACCATCACAATACCATTATGATAATACCTCTTCGCAAAAAATTCGCAAATCTCGTAAACTAAAGAAGTAATTTCATCACTGTTGCTAGCTCCATCATTAATATCCAATCATGTAAATGCACCACTCATTTTATTCCTCTACTAATATCCTTTGCAAATAAAAACTATTCTCTTTGAATTCAATTCTCTTACTAATATGAATTGTAAAGAAAACTAAAAAGATATACCAGTTTTTCCAACACGGATCTAACCTAAAAAAAAACTTGTATAACATGAAATAAAAATTCAGTTAATTATGTCTGAAAAAACTTGAATCAGAACAGATTATATCCAACCTGTCTGGTACGGGCACGTACGCACAGTATATACCTTGAAGCAAATTCCATATGATATTTCAAATTGCTTTAGCTACTATAGAAATGCTACCTCTTTGCAAATGACCCAGGTAACCCCAATTAGTTGAAAACCTACACACAGATATTTGCCTCAGGTGTAGGGTTCAAATATATAGATTCCTGGCCCGTGGCAAGGCATATTACGCAATCACTGGGGAAACCTTTATATGACTTACTACTAATATATATATATATATATATATATATATATATATATATATATATATATATAAAATAAATCAATTAAAGAATTTATTTGCAAAAAAATATAAAATGACTTGAATAATAATAAAATAACTTTCTCTATTTGATTTTAATCTCATCTTTCAATTTTTGCAAGCAATTGCTTTTATAATTATCTATATTTATCATATCCTTTACAGAGGATTTTACCAAGCCTTCAAGAATGTGATCCCAGGATCCTTCAAATTTAGTTATGTTTTCTTCCATTCTTAAGCCATCAGATATTAGCTGACATATGACCTTGGATCTTTCTTGCCTTGCTTCGTCCTAAAAGTTATCGTTATTAATAGTAAATGGATAAAAGAGAGAAAAAAAATCAACAAAATGTGACACATAAAATTTAGCTATTAAAATTGGCATAGTATATTGACTTACTGGAGATACAACTGGGGATACATTGTATAAGAACCAGAACACGTTATACTCGGCCTATTTAGGGGAAACAACTGAGTATACATCGTACAAGTCAACCAGAACACGTTTTGCTCGGCCTATAATGATATACAATACTGGACCAAGAGCCTAGAGGTCAATGATTAAAATTAAGATGTGCGCCCGGTATATAATATCATTAACTGGTTTTAATTAAGCACTTGAATATCGGGTGAAACCAAGATGACAATAATAAGAATTTTTTATTTCAATGGAATGAAACCGGTAAAGGTTTAATGGCTTAGCAACTAAAGGTACGTCTGAGGGAATAGTTACTGCCACGCAACGGGACATAAATATTAGAATATGATTAGAATATATTCAATCATTCACAACTCGATTGATTCAATCGACCTAACTTCACTTCTTGCCTGCAGTTGGTATAATACACAAGTACCAACTGAGGAGTGTAGCCACTATAAAATAATGTTTAGTATTTGAGTTAGCTTAAAGTTTAAACTAATAAAGTCGCGGATGCCGAGAAAAGTTTTTAATATAGGAATTCAGAACAATCCATAGAAATACTTAGACATCAAGTAGTGAGCTGGTTATGGATTTGAACCTCCGAGGACCCTAAGAACCAAGGACCCAACCTCCAAAGCACCCTCCACCCATAATTTTGACCCTTCCCCCCAATTACATCAAAATTTCTGAACTATACAATGCCTATAACACGCAGATTCATCATAACTATGGATTTATAACGTTTATTAAATAAAAGTGAATAAAAATATATTGATCACTTCTACAGGTTCTTCTGATCCTTCTCCATTGATTTTGGTTTTTCAGTAGTCATGCTATACCGTTTTAATATATAAAATCTGCCACCACCACCATGGTGCCATACTTCGACACAGCCGTTATGTGTGATATATGACATATTTTGGAATATAATCATGCTGACAACTCGACTGATTCGATTGACCAAGCTTCACTTCTTGGCAATGGTCGCTATAATACACAAGTACCAAAATGTGGAGTATGGCTAATCTAAAATATTTTTGGCATTGGAGTGCCTAAAATTGAGACTAATAAAGTCATAGGCGTCGAGAAAAGAATACTAATAGAGTCGGATTCTATTCTAAATTGGAGTATTAAGACAATTATTGAGTCGAATGGAGGGTTATGCCTCTTTCAGTGCTAGTGTATTATCTATGCAGGGGTAGATTTGTAAGAAAAAGTGTCGGGTTCTTTTCTAAAATGGAGTATTATGACTATTATTGAGTCGAATGAAGGGCTATGTCGCTTTCAGTACTAGTGAATTGTCTATGAAGGGGTAGATTTGTAGGATAACGAGTAAGGTTTTATTCTAAATTGGAGTATTAAGACACTTATTGATTTGAATGGAGGATTATGCCTCTGTCGGTACTAATAAATTATCTATGAAGGGATATATTTGTTTGAAGACAAATTTTGAGTCGAATGGAGGGTTATGCCTCTTTCAGTGTTAGTGCAATATCTATGGAGGCTTAGATTTGTTGGAAAAAGAGTCGGGTTTTATTCCAAATTGGAGTATTAAGACAAATTATTGAGTCGAATGGAGGGTTATGTCTCTTTCAGTACTAGTGAATTATCTATGGAAGGGTAGATATTTAGGAAAAAGAGTCGGGCTCTATTCTAAATTGGAGCATTAAGACAATTTTTGAGTCGAATGGAGGGTTATGCCTCTTTCAGTACTAGTAAATTATCTATGCAGCGGTAAAATTGTAGGGAAAAGAGTCGGGTTCTATTCTAAATTAAAGTATAAAGACAATTATTGAGTCAAATGGAGGGTTATGCCTCTTTCAGTACTAATGAATTATCGATGGAGGTGTAGATTTGTAGAAAAAGAGTTAGATTCTATTCAAACTTGGAGACTTAAGACAATTATTGAGTAAAATGGAGGGTTATACTTCTTTCAGTACTAATGAATTATCTATGGAGGGCTAGATTTACAGGAAAAAGAGTTGGGTTCTATTCTAAATTGGAGTATTAAGACAAATTATTGAGTTGAATGGACGGTTATACCTCTTTCAGTACTAGTGAATTATCTATGGATGGGTAGATTTGTAAGAAAAATAGTCAAGTTCTATTCTAAATTGAAGTATTAAGACAATTATTGAGTTGAATGAAGGGTTGTGCCTCTTTCAGTGATTGTGAATTATCTATGCACGGGTATATTTGTAGGAAAGAGAGTCGGGTTCTATTCTCAATTGGACTATTAAGACAAATTATTAAGTTGAATGGAGGGTTATGCCTCTTTTAGTACTAGTGAACTATCGATGGAGGGGTAGATTTGTCGGAAAAAGAGTCAGGTTCAGTTCTAAATTGGATTATCTATTGAGACACAGGCAAAAAGACACACAGGCATAGTGAGAGAGATAAGCAAAAAGTAAGGTTCATTTTGGTTCACTTAACATGGTGCGTCATGTTAAGTGAACCTAAATGAACCTAAATTTTTGCTTGTCTGTCTCACTATGCCTGTGTGTCCGAGCAGGTTTGCTGCCGTCTATAAGTAGGGGTGAAAAGGTGTGCTGTCATCTATACGTAGAGCTGGAAAGATGCCAACACTTGATACGTGTCGGGTTATTTTAGGTTGGTTGCAGGTAGTGGGGTGCAGGTTGGCTGCGGGTACTCGGGGGTGTGGTAAGCTGGGAGCAATTGGGTGCGATTTGTTTCCACATTATTAATTTTCAAATGAACATCACACTTCTGATTACAAACGAACTGTGTAGCTGAGTTTTATCTACGCAATAGATTTTTAAAATTTAAACTCCATGATTGCTATCAGGTTTTCATAATATTTGACAAGAAATGATAATACAGAGCAATGTTTTGTTAATAACTTCTCTTATTTTGATAATATCATGTATGATTTTGATAGCATCATAGAGGATTCTCATTATACCATTCGATATTTTGATAATGTATTGCAAGATGTTTCATAATATCAAACATGATTTTGAGATATGAACCGGATTCTCTTTTGAATTAGAGACATGTTTAATCATTTATGAGACTTGAGCTTTATTTTCGAGAAATAAGAATAAACTCGGTTCAGATACATCTGATCCATCAAAAAATATTTGATCATTTAAGAAACGTGGGTTTTATTTTTGATTAATAAGAATACACACGTTTAAGAAACACCTGATTTATTAAAAATATTTAATCATTTAAGAAACTTGAGTTTTATTTTTTACTAATAAGAATATACTCGGTTATGATACATCTGATTAATCAAAAATATTTGATCGTTTAAGAAACTGGCGCGCCATGTTAAGTGAACCTATATGAACCTATCTTTTTTCTTATCTCTCTCACTATGCCTGTGTGTCTGAGTGGGTGTGCTGCCATCTACAAGTATGGGTGAAAAGCAGTGCCACCATCTATATGCAGAGCGGAAAAGATGACAGCACTTGATTCGTTTCTGATGATTTTAGGTTGGTTGAAAGTAGCCAGGTTCGCTGCGGGTACCCAGGGGTGTGGTAAGCTGGGAGCACTTGGTTGCGATTTTTTTCCACATTATTAATTTTCAAATGAATCTCACACTGCTAATTACAAACTAATTGTGTAGCTGAGGTTGATCTACACAATAGATTTCTAAAAGTTAAACTCCATGATTGCATTAGGTTTTGATAATATTCGACAAGAAATGATAATACTGTGCCATGTTTTGTTAACAGCTTGTGTGATTTTGACGATACCATGTATGATTTTGATAGCATCATAGAGGATTCTCATTATACCATTCGATATTTTGATAATGTATTGCAAGATGTTTGATAATATCAAACATGATTTTGAGATATGAACCGGATTCTCTTTTGAGTTAGAGACATATTTGATCATTCATAAAACTTGAGTTTTATTTTTGATCAATAAGAATACACTCGGTTAAGATACATCTAATCCATTAAAAAAATATCTGATCATTTAAGAAACTTGGGTTTTATTTTTGATTAATAAAAATACACAGATTTAAGAGACATCTGATTTATAAAATATATTTGATCAACTTGAGTTTTATTTTTGACTAATGAGAATGCACTCGGTTGACAAATATCTCATCTATTAAAAAATTTTTGATTGTTTAAGAAACTTGGGTTTTATGCTTGATTAATAAGAATATCCACGGTTAACATACATTATATTTATTAAAAATATTTGATCATTTAAGAAACTTGAATTTTATTTTTCACTAATAAGAATATGAACGGTTAAGACATATCTGATCTATCAAAAATATTTGATCGTTTAAGAAACTTGGGTTTTATTATTATTAATAAGAATGTTCATGTTTAGTACAGGCCTACAACTTATTTAATAAAAAAATATTTGATCATTTAAGAAACTTAATTTTATTTTTGACTAATAAGAATACACTCGGTTAGATACATCTGATCTGTTAAAAAAAACTGTTTAATCATTTAAGAAACTTGGGTTTTATTTTTGATTAACAAGAATACACACGTTTAAGATACGTCTGATCTATTATAAAATATTTAATCATTAAAGAAACTTGAGTTTTATTTTTGACTAATAAGAATACGCTCGATTGAGATACATATCATCTAATAAAAAATATTTGATCGCTTAGGAAAATTGGGTTTTCCTTTTGATTAATAAGAATACCCACGGTTAAGATACAACTGATTTATTAAAAATATTTGATCATTTAAGTAATTTCAGTTTTATTTTTGATCAATAATAATAATACACTCGGTTGAGATACACCTCATCTATTTGAAAATATTTGCTCATTTAAGACACTTGGGTTTTATCATTGATTAATAAAAATACTCACGGTTAAGATATATCTGATTTATTACGAGTATTTGATCATTTAAGAAACTTGAGTTTTTTTTAATAATATGAATATACTTCGCTAAGATATCTTTTAGCTATTGCAAAAATTATTTGATCATATATGAAACTCGGGTTTTATTTTTGATTAATGTGAATACACACTGTTAAGATACATCTGATTTATTAATAATATTCGATCATTTAAGAAACTTGAGTTACGTTTTTTGACTAATAAGAATACACTCGGTTAAGATATATCTTATCTATTAAAAATATTTGATCATTTAAGAAACTTGGGTTTTATTTTTGATTAATAAGAATACACACGGTTAAGATACATCTGATTTAAACTTTCGATTTTCTAGTGCTCCCTAACAATAATAGAAATATAACAAAGTAATATATAAAATATTTTTATTGAAATAACGACATGTAGAATATTGACATAAAAAATATCTTACATATATTGTTATACATTATTAATATTATTGAACAACTTTGGACATTTTGAATCTGTTCCATAAAATAGTTCATCATGTACTCGCTTTATAATGTAGCTACTCTCTTCTCTTAGTTTGTAATCAGTAGAATAATCATTAATCTAATTTTAGTCATACACAATTTTTACTGGGGTGTCAGCTACAGGTTCAATGTGCGTTTGGTCTTTGGTGTTAGTGGGTTCATTAACTATATTTGTTGGTATATGATCAATGGTAGTAATAATGTTCACTTGCGAATTATTTGCCATCAATTCATCTTTATATTCATTAGTGATATTGTCTACTAATACCCTCTTTATTTTGCCTGTGATTTCACTGTTTATTATCACATTATTTTTGAACAGGCAACAGTTTTGGCACTTAGACAAGATATGGTTAAGGACATTAGTGTAGCAGTATACCTGTGTTCTTTGCAATGCTAACACCAGAATGGTTATGATAGGATCTATCAGCAGGTAACGTGTTACCACCAAAAGTAGCAAGCCGTCGTCCCCCATCTTCGCCGATTATTTTTATGTTTGCATTCTCTTTGAGCACTAACTTCTCTGGAAATGATATTCTTGCATATCCGCCATTTACAAGATGGAAATTCTTGGCTATTCCAAAGGAATTTAGGCCCTCGCTGTCACAACAACGTACGCATGTAATTCCAACAAGATCTCCATTAATGCTTGTTTTATAGTTCAAGTATTTCTTCTTGTCAGCATTCAACGCAACGATTATTTTATCGTGTTCACACACTTTCTTCGAATGTTTCATTTTCATTTTTTTAAATATGATGCAGTCGTTTATCCTTCCAATGTATGAAAATTATTGATTTAATATATACAATAAACTAGGTAGCGTCGATAAACAACCATAGAGTACGACTGGGACAGTTGCGTACTGTCTACGAGCAACCATAGAGCATTATCGATATTGCCGCATGAATAAAAAAAAAGAAAAAAATGAATAATTTTTTGAATAAGTTTTAATTAATAAGTCCCAAAAAATCCCAAGTCATTGTTAAGAGATCGTATAAATATTTCTTTTGGGATGTCAACCCCCTCAACGCCCCCAGATCAAGATCTTTAAGTTATGCAGTTCGTTCACTGTTTACATATAGCATATGCTACTTAGAAAGGTATGCAAGTTTGACCTTTACTTTCTAAAAATACAAAGGACCTTCAGGCGAGCCGTTCAGAGAAGGTTGAGTGTGTATAATCACTACCAAAAGGTGGTACCTCAGGAATGACAGATTATATTAATTTGGAACTTTCAGAAAATGATAGGTAAGATGATCAATTGACGAAAAATATAATATAAGTACGCTATTACTATTACGAAAACTACCACCACTAGTACTGCTACCACGACTACTAATACAACCTCAGTACTACATATGAAATAGTGAGGGAAAATTCGAATTAATTGAAAACACACTATGGGCATGGAAACTGTCAAAAGAGCGTATCCTAATAGTGGATTTGAGCATTAACTTGGAAATTTCAGAAAAGTATTAAAGGGGAAGAATTATTGACCAAAAAGAAATATGTGCATGCTACTACTAATACTACTATCGCTGCTACATTTACTGCTGTTCATTTCCCTTTTCGGATAAGTTAACCATCTGTTAATTTTAGAGAAAATGAATCTTTTATGGATTTCGATTCACTGAAAATCCCAAATAGTATATAAGAAACAGCCTAGATTTAAACCCTTACAACCGTACCGTGAGTAAAATATGATATATTTAAAACACAAAAAAATAAAGTTCCTTCCTTTTAAAGATAATTCCGACTTCCTCTAATTAAGTTTAAATCTAGTTTCAAAAAAAAGAAAAGTCCTTAATCAGCAAAGAGAAAAATTGCATCTTAGCCTCAGACGATCAACGGCGCTATCCAGCTTTGAATTTTACCGAGAAGAGTGGTAATAAAAAAAACTAGAAAATATAATGTTTTTGCAGGAAGTCTAAGTTGTAAGAGTGTGTGAACGTCTAAATTCATCAAAAATGTTGAAGACAGATGATTGGATTGAGGGATTGGCTCACCTCTGGAATTAGGGCGATCGTGGGATACCTCCCACGGCACATGATCAGGACTTACGATATATAGTGAAGAAAAGTATTTTTCGTGCTCTGTTTATTATCGACAGAATTATTATACAGTCATTGTAGAGACTTGGTTATTATTTGCCGCCAATTGCAGTGAGCCCTGTTGTACACCCAAAATGTAAGTTACAATAAATCTATTACTCTTCTATTTGTGTTTATTTTGTTTTATATGTCTGTATCTAGTCACACGACAGGTAATTAGTTCGCATACTTCCATGGTAGCGCTACCAGAGGGATCTGATTTCTATATAATATAACAAGTAATTGACTTCGAGATAACCCGAGGAAAGAGGTTACATTTATATAATTACATATTTTATTTTCTCGCGTTCAGCGAGTGGCGTGGTCACCCATTTATCTACCCTCCCCCCTTTTTGCAGCCGGTGCAGCCCTCGACAGCACGAGATAAGCTATAACGACTCGGACGATGCGATCGTAAAATTACCCGGCGAAACCTTTGATTTTCTTAGCATATTTATAGTTTGCTTAGCCTATCACTCGACCTAAGAAAAATTCACCCGGCGGAAACGGCGCGGTAATAAATATGCCTTACTCCCCATTGTTGTGGCGCAGGCCTCGATGGCACAATCTATAGCGCTATAAGTGGCACTATTGAAGAACTTATATGGTGTAAGTTCACAGCTTTAAAGCATAATATTACATTTGACGCGGCCAATATTTATGACCACAAATAAGCCCAGTCATGAAAATCATGTGAACTAGTTAGGCTATAAACTTTGTAATTTAAATTTAATTATTGGAGAGGTACAGACATATAATAAAAAGTATTTAGGCCTATAACCGCTAAGCTACTACAGGAAACCCTTTAAAATATCTCATATGAGATAATAGCCAACCCCAAAATAGGTTAAGTGAGAAAATAAATTTATTCTGAGTTATTCAAACGCAAAAAAAAGAAATGTCAGAAGATTTAGACGAACAATTAAAGGAGCAAAAGTTGTTCGCGAAAAATGTAGAAATAACAAAGTCTATTCCACAGTACAATGGACAATCGGACGTTGACGAATTTATTATCCAATTGGCCCAGTTTGTAGAATTAACAAAAACAGAGCTAGAAACGTTAGTTGGCATGCTTCTATTAAGATTAAAAGGCCAGGCCTTAACCTTTCTAAAACAGATTGAACGTGCTATAGGTAATGACGCCAACTTGCCAATAAATACGGTGGACAAATTATTACCGGCATTTAAAGACAGATTTATCGAAACCAGTTCTACAAATAAATTAAAAAACGGAATGGTATGCTTTGACCATTCACAAAATAAAAGAGAATATTTTGATAATATATGTACTTCAGTAGAAGCAAAATACGTAGAAGCTTCAGAAGAGCTATATGAAAAAGTCATATTGCGTACCTTTTTGCAAGGACAATCCCCGAAACTATATAGAATGGTAATATCCAAAAATATTCAGCAGTTGGCTCTTGTAGTTCAGGAGGTAGAGTGATTGATCGAAGTTGATACAATGGTGGCTAATCACAGTAAAGCAAAATAAATAGCCTAGGCGAATAAAACGCAAACCTGGCCTTCAAGGGCGATCAGGCGTCTCCCAATTTCTTTTCAAGGGAGAGCCCCCCGGTGTCTCAAAAAAATAGAATGCAAGAGCCCACTAGGCAGCAAACAGTACGTTTACAGCCCGTCAAACAATGTAGTTATTAAAATAACCATGCAATAATACGATGCTTTATTTGTAATCGACCTGGGCACATTGCGAGGGAGTGCCGTTATGTCCCCCACAGCACACCAAGAATTGCTGTCGGCAGTATGCAAAATTATGGCAACCATTTGTTCGCAAGAATAAAGTTTAGCGCCGGTGGTGCACTAGGCTATAGCCAGGGAAGATTGCGCCAATCAGTACCTTACCACGCGTACCAACCAAATTTGTATAACCCTCCCCCCAATAGACAAAATAAGTATCGGCCGACGGGAAATACAAATTTTTCAAACCAACGGTATTTGGTGTCAGCGCCAACATCCGGCACTGGCGCAAGAAATCCAATCTATAGTAATAATACATGGCGTAGGCAGACAAATGTAAATCAATTAGATATGCCTACGGAATCTCACGTGTCTGAATCTCTATTACAGACACCGACGTACGAAATAAATCCACGGGGAAACGTATCAGGCCCCTCGGAAGAATAAATTGGACCCAGACGGTTCCTAGAATGTTTTATAGGTCCAAACTGATAGTAGTACCGTCTTGTAGTGATAGTATTAACAAGTTACCTATATTTAATGATTTTTGTGTAGCAAAGGTTTACTTTGAAGCTTTAGTTGACAGTGGAGCTACAGTTAGTATCATAAGCTCATGCGTAATTAATATGGTGCCTCTGCATATTAGGCGACAGAGGAACTCTAATAATCCCAGTCTAACTAGCGTGACAGGGCATAAATTGGATGCAAAAGGTTCAATTCGCCTAAACGTACAGAGGGATGATAGAATCCTTCCGAAAAATTTTAGAGTATGCGATAGCTTTCCGTACGAAGCCATTATTTGCGCAAATTTTTAAGGTTTAATAGAGTACTATTAGACGTGGCTAACCAAAGGCTTGTCTACCCGGCTAAGGTAGAGAAAGAAATTTCTACCTTAAGAAATTGTAACGGAGGTTACGAAGACAACGTAACAGTAAATAAAATTTCTGGTGGTATAATGTCGCAATCTTTTGAACCTCATGTCTCGCATAGAGGACATGGTATTACCAAAAACTTTTTAAATTATTCTGAGACACATCGTAGAGATGATGTAAATTTAAGTAATAAATGTATTGAATCTGCAAAAATTAAATAGGAGATATGCGACAGTATAGATCAAGCGAAATTAAGAAAATAGCGGAATTATGGAAAAACATAGTAAAACCCAACGTGACGCAGCAAGATGCCGCAATGACGCAACATAGCGCCAGTAAGAATCTAATAAATAAGGAAAATAAAGAGAAACATTGCACATTCGCGATAAGGAACACGCAAGTCCCTCGCAAACCGAAGAAAAAAATTTAAATATCACAGATGATTGAACCAATGAATTTCAAATCTGAAACATGGTTTGCAACCCCATCTGAGATTCCCGAAAATCTGCAATATGAGGAACAGCTTTTATCTTACGAAAAAAGAGAAGATTTTTTTTGGGTAACTAATAACCACAAAAATGATACAATTACAATAAAAAAGGGGACTTGTTTAGTCCAAATCCAAGTTTTATCGGAAAATGATTTAAATGGATAGGAGAATTCCAAAAGAAACCTTGTTAACGGCATTAAAACCTCAATTAACAAATATACTATAACTAGATCAGAGTTCCCATAAAAATTTAATATGGATCTCATTACTGACTTAGAACTTAAAACAAATCATGCGAATTACTCTGGAATTTTAATGTTGTATTTTCCGCATCTGAAGAGAACATCGGACTGATACCCTTTAATGAACATTCAACTTTAATGACTGGTAACTATGTAGCAAAACAGCCTTATCGTGTGTCATATAAGCACAAAGAATGGTTAAAAAATAAAATCCATGAATTAGAAAAAATTAAATTATACGCCCCAGTATAAGTCCGTATTCTGCACCAGTGATCTTGGTACCAAAAAAGAATGGTGATCTTTGACTTGTAGTAGATTATAGAGCCCTCAACAAACAAGTAGTTAGCGATAAATCTCCCTTACCAAGAATATATAAAACCCCTGACTCTATCTCGAGCAAAAACTAAATTTTTACTTGTTTGGACGTCACTCATGGCTACCACCCGGAGAAATTAGCAGAAAAAGATGTCCACAAAACTGCATTTTCAACAGCTGAATGTGGCTCATATGATTATTTGAAAGTACCTTTTGGACTTAAGACAACTTCAAGCGCGCTATGTAGACCCTTATTGCATATATTAAGAGAATTAAAAAATATCATTCGTTTTGTTGATGATATCATATACGTGGGAGTAAACACTGAAAAACACTTAACAACACTTACTAATGTGTTTGAAAAGTTCAGATAGGGCAACTTAAAACGCCAGCCTGAAAAAGTAAATTTATTTCAACCTAAAATTAAATTTTTAGGAGTAGTAGTGACAAAAGGAGAGATATTCCCAGACCCAGAGAAAATAAAATGTATTGAAAACATCAAACCCCCTAGAACTATGAAAGAATTAAGAGGAATTTTAGGTCTTACTGGTTACTTCAGAAAATTTGTGCGCAATTACGCCCAAATTGCGAAACCCCTCACGGAATTAAATAAAGGGAACTCCCAAAATGTTATCTGGTCCCAAGAAGCTCAAACTTCCCTAGACCATCTCAAAAAGGCACTCACTTCTGAACCAATATTATCACTTCCTGATTTCGAAAACGGACAATTCGCGGTCACAACCGACGCTAGTTCAAAGGGCATTGGCGCTATTCTTTCGCAAATAATCCCGGTAGAAAACCCTAATCCTCTAGAGGGAACGCCTAAACAAAAACAAATAGAAAAAGTTACATGCTATTCGAGTAGAACTTTATCAAAAGGCGAAAGTAGTTATTCCGCCACAAACTTAGAATTATTATCTATAATCCACCACTTGGACAAATTTTGACACTATTTAATTGGTAGAAAATTTATACTACGATCAGACCATAAAAGCTTGCAGTATCTGCGCACATTTAAAAACCCCACGGGAATTCTAGCTAGATGGATTATGAAAATCCAAGATCTAGATTACGAATATGAAAATTTTTAAAGGTAAACAAAATGCAGCTTGTGACTTTTTGAGTAGATTCCCAGAATATATTCCGTCGGAAGCTGAGGAAAACGAAGTTAACGCTATCAATGCTAAGAGCAAACATGAATGTAAGAAAAACAAAGTCAAAGACACAGTAAATGAAGATAAGGTTAACTATTGTCCCTTGTCTCTAGAAAATATAAACAGAAATCGAAATAAGAAGGAAATCCTTGTTGTACTCATCAGTTGTGCTGTGAATGATGATGTGCTGTCGGACAAATTAAAAATTATTAGAAGCGATAGATAATTTTCACTTTGACCATGATGAAGAAATACTTCGCAGATTCGTCACTGCTGAGACACATATAAACTAAGCATCATTAGTACCTGTATTACCACACAACTTAATAGTACATGCCTTCAAATATTTTCATTCAGATATAGGTGGACACTTAGGGGTAACGAAAACTTTCCATAAATTAAAACAATGTTTTTACGTGCCGTCGGGAATAACAAAACTTAAAGAATTTGTAAGTACATGCGAAGCGTGTAACTTAAGAAAAAAACCCCAAGCTTATCCTAATCCTCCAATGGGAAGGGTCCCCGTAGCAAAATACCCCTTTGATATTGTCTCATTTGACTTATATGGAACCAGCGGAGGTTTGACTGTTTCCAACAGAGGCCATACTTGTATTATTTCAGTTATAGACCATTTTTCCGGATTTACTTTTGTAAAAGCATTAAAAAATCAAAGCACTTACGCCACAAGTTAGGTGTTGGCGAAAATATTTTTAAAATTTGGCATTCCAAATAAGGTTTTAAGTGACAACGGACGCAATTTTGTTTCAAAGGTAACAAAAGATTTAATGAGTTTCCTTAACATAGAGAAAATGGTGACATCTCCGTATCACCCACAAGCTAATGGTAAAGTAGAAAATAGGCATAAAATATTTTCGAACGTATTAAGCATTTATACAAAAGACAATAGGAACGATTGGGATCAATTCTTACCCTATTTAACCAACGTAATCAATATTGCTCATTCAGAAACAACTAAAGACAATCCATTTTATTTACTTTTTGGTCGTGATTTTAGAATCCCGTATGATGAGATTATTGAATCTCTGCAGTATTATAATTACTCGGAGGAGTACAAACAAGAATTCATAAATAGGATGAGGAAAACTTACAAAATAGTTAGCCAAGAGTTGGAAAAGTTTTAAATGAACCAAGAGCCAAGAAACCAACCCAAAGTCAAGGGGAGTATAGATTTCAAAATAGTAGACTGCGTCTACCTAAAGAACGAGGCAAAAACGGAAGGCAAAAAACTTTCCAACAAATATTCTAGACCGTACAGAATAGTCAAAAAGTACGATAACGATTATACCTTTAAAATGGTGAACCCCGATAGTGGAAGAACATACAAAGCACATGTTAGCCGAATAAAAAGAGCAAAAATTCCAGAGAGATGGGTATCACGTCCCTCGTCTACTGCTTCGTCAGATGCCGAAAATGAGCCCCCTAAATCAAGATTGGCAGAGCTAAAACCCTTTAATTTCAAGCAAGACTATTTCGAGGATGAGAGTGATGAGAAAAACTTTGAAGAAATTTTTAGCTATGAAAAATCTAGTTATTCCCAAGAAAAAACCCTAATACCAGTAAGAATAAAAAAGCCAAAAGATCCAAAAAGTTCATCATCAGAGAGCGCGGGAGAATTAGATTATACAATATCTCCAAAAACCCAATTTTTCCCTGACAGAATTTCGACCCCTTGTCCCCCCAAAAGATTTCCAGACCATATGGTTACCCCTGCAACACCAATAGAAAGGGCCCTGTCATTGCAGCAAGAATTGAACAGAGCTGTAGAAACTCCGGGTACAACTGTAAAGAAAATTCCTCCCAAAGATTCAACTAAAACTAAACTGCGAGAAGCTATGGATTTCATAAATTTCCCAATAAACACAAGTCAAAGTACATTGTCTACGAATAAAACTCCCAAGGATGACCAGCAAGGACACTATCATGATATAACTGTGTCCAAGGTCAGACCTAAACAATGGACATCATGGAGGGAAACACTCGTGCAAAGAATTCCCCACCCCCCTGAAGACATGGCATTTGAACAGTGGAGGAACCCCGCGAAAACTCTTGATTCCTCTCAAAGCTCTCAAGAATCTTTCAAATCTCCCGAGTTGAAAACTCAAAGCGAGGACTTAGAGAATAAACCTTCTACTTCCAGGGGAGTAGAAATTTACGAAGGAAGGGGAGGCGATACCTCAAAAATGCGAGGTGCAACTTCTAAAACTTATAATACATCGGAAACCAGTTCCGAAGAGTCTGACGGTGAATCAGACCATATAGTAGGTAAAGAAATAGGGAAATAAAAACCGACTTCAGCAGCCGCACACGCGAAGGAAACAAAATCAAAAGGGCAGGAATTTTTGAAAAAAAATACAAAATGTTTGATCTTATTTCGCTAGAAAAACCGAAAAAGAAAAAACCGCAAGAAGTCGAGAAAAAAGTGACGACACAATCGGGTACAACGGTTAAAAAACCCGATAGATGGAATTACACTTAATCAGTATAGGATTAAAAGATTTTAATGGATAGGCGTCATAAAGGAATAATAATTTAAAAACTTTTAGCTCACAAGTAAAAATCATACAATTATAAAAACGCTATAGAAAAATGTTGTTCAACATAAATCATGGCTTTGCATGAATCAAAACCGTATGATACCGTCTGTTCCACATATATCAATTCCCGAAAACAGATTCTAATTAAAAAGAACACTGCATATGATTAATTCGAATAATTTCCTTTGATACAAAAAGTCTACCCGTGCAATTCCAGTACGATGTATCCAGTCCAACTGAAAGAAGCCTTGATAGGAAGTAATAAGCGAAAAATATTCATACACCTTAGAAATGATCTTTGGTTATTTTCTGTTCCCAGAGAAACTGTTGGAAATATGTCTTGTTACAATAATACGGAAATAATAGACCCAAGTTACAAAACAGAATTACTGTTACAAGATATGGGTACGATAACCAGAAAACAAGGATGTCGACTTGTAACTAAAGAGTCAACTGTTCGAACCCCGTTAATTACCACGAGCACAAAGATAATAAGTCCCAAAATAATCAATTTCAAGGCAATTAACCTGTCGTACACTATTCCCAATATAGAAAATGAGGAAATTAAAACCTCAATATGGTCCAAAATAGAAAAAAATAAAGGGAAATTAAGGCTTAGAAAAATGAGTAGAAGTATTAAACTCCCAGATTCCCCTATTTACAAATGAAGACCAGAGATTAACGTACGTGAATGATAGATACGGATTATTCTCAACCAATTTCTGGTGGAACATACTACTGACCGTTTGTTTCGTATTCGCGACTTCCTTGACCATAAGAACCTTATTGACTTTTAATTATGGAAAATTCCTGAGACTAAGAAGGCGAAAACCAAGAGAAGAACACGGGGAAACGGCCGAAATGCAGAAGTTAAACCCGGAACCCCATGAGAACGTCTAATCCAAGAAAAGGGGAAGACATTAGAAAACGAGTGGGTATAGAGGTCTCCACTCGTCCTTGCTATGTCTTGTTCCCTCATTGTCAGTGTCGTTTACGTAAAACCGTGTGGTTCTGACGCTGCAACATGCGTTTCTTAAATAGCACGGACGTGCGTGAACAATGCAGGCAAGAAATATGTTGTAAAATTAGACCTCAAACTTGATAATGTAGCGTAAATTATGTTAAATGGTTATTTTAAATCTAACATAGTATTAAATAAGTGCCGAAGGAAATTAAAGAGAAATGTGTGTATTAAAGTATACTAACGAAAATAATAAGAGACCTTATTTAAAGCAACAATGTGATTTACTGTTTACTTTGTATTAATACTATTCGACTTTAAAAAACGTATTATTCTGCCTCGTTAGTTTTATTATAGAAATTGGACTGACATGTTGCAAATTGATCATTACATTTAGCTTTCTAGTACAGGTACCACATAATAGCAATTATTTTCCTCATACCTCAACCAACGAAGAGTACTCACCATAGACTCCAGCCAATTTTCATCCCAGCTACGTCAACGAAAATTACAGTTACCTTTTGATCGTTGTTTCCTTGACCATGAACCATGTTACGTAACAGGTAACATTATATTTGAATCTCAGTATCCAGTGCATTATCGAACTATATAATCACATAAATCCTGAGAACCCCCTCGATCAGTACAAGATATAAGTACCTAAATATCACTCATGATAATCCGTATGGACACATGAACCATTTGACTGTATAGTTATGATATTTGATGATCGCAAAAATTATTTATATGACGCAGATTCACGCGTCAAATCCCTTTCGACCATCTCTCAGAATCCATCCTATCCCCTCTGTGTGGAAAGTTCATATCTCATGTTATCCCATAATATTACGAGATAATTTCTGAAAAATGGACCTGGAAACCAACCATTGAATTACAGAAACCAAAATTAACCCTATTGAATAACCCCTCAGTGACAGTATACCCCTCCCACAAGTTAAAGACAATATGTTGAAGGAGTCACTATATTTTGATGTCGACCTGTTCCAAATCCAAACTTCAATTCCCCTGTGATTAACCTAGGAGTCACCGCAAAGGTTAATAGACGCAAGCCATGAACTAACAATTTTATAAGAGAACTATAATCTCTAAGTGCACGAATGAACAATTTTATACGAGAAATACATTCTCTACGTGCCTTAAAATATCCCAAAAATGATATGCTGAGAAGAAAATGTACGCACTCCCAGTGTTCGACCCCTTAATGATAAGGCACCCTGTGAACTATCAAAAGGCAAGTGAGAATGAACTCTGATAGCACATTCCCACACCTGTAGTTGGAAGCATCATTTCCCAATTGACAATTAGACAAAGCTCGTCGTATGAACACAATCATGCTTGAACTGTTCCATGAAGAAACTATGTTGTAAGTGCTTTAAAAATTTTTCCAAGACGAAAGGAGTGAAGGACCATAATTTACAACAGAAGGATTGAGTACGCTAAGGAGACTTGAATGGTGATGAAATATATATGAAATTACGTATGTTTCTTCTTAATAGCCTTAATAACTCGAAAATTCCGATATCCTATTATTAACGTTGCGTAGCAAACATACCAAGTAAAAGTGGTCAAATGTTGCCAGTAAACATGGGAAACCAAATATTAGGTGTTTTAAATCGTTCTTGTATGTAGTGGTAGATTTTCAGATAGAGTTATGTGTAGCGTTCTCGTGCTATTCATTTAATGTAGCGTAGATAGAAAGAAGTGTGCCCTATAGACAGCAAAATCAGAAAAACTTGTAAAAGGTGAATTCTCAAATCAAAAATCTTATGTAAAGGTAGAATAACCCCAACCTTGTTGGAAATGTATAAGTAATCAGTGTTAGATGTAGAAAGAAAGAAAAATCTTTAGTATAGTATTTAGGTTAGAACCATGAATAATCCTAGTCCGGTAGATGAATTTTAGATAGGGATGTAGAATAAAATAAGAAAAGTAGAATAAAATAAAATAGAGAAAATTTTTAGCACTCCTGATTAAGCCAAAATAAAAATATGAAATAATACAATATCAATCAAAAGTATGCAGAATAAATAGTTAATAAATTGTGAACATTTCAAAAGCCCAAAGGCAAGCAAGTCCTAATGACGGGACGTCATTAAATAATGGGAAGGGTAATTTGTACCGTGAGTAAAATATGATATATTTAAAACACAAAAAAATAAAGTTCCTTCTTTCTAAGGATAATTCCGACTTCCTCTAATTAAGTTTAAATCTAGTTTCAAAGAAAAGAAAAGTCCTTAATCAGCAAAGAGAAAAATTGCATCTTAGCCTCAGACAAAGAACGGCGCCATCCAACTTTGAATTTCGCCGAGAAGAGTTGTAATAAAAAAAACTACAAAATACATTTTATAGGAAGTCTTAAGTTATAAGAGTATGTGAACGTTTAAATTCATCAAAAATAATTAAGAAAGATTATTCGATGGAGGGTATAGCCCGCCTCAGGACTCAGGGCAATCGTGGGGTAGCTCCCACGGCACATGATCAGGACTTAGGATATATAGTGAAGAATAGTGTTTTTTCGTTCTCTCATTATTATCGACAGAATTATATTGGCGTTCAGGCATTGCGATTCAAATTATTATGCAGTCATTGTAGAGACTTGGTTATTATTTGCCGTCAATTGAAGTGAGCCCGGTTGTACACCTAAAATGTAAGTTACAATAAATCTATTGCTCTTCTATTTGTGTTTATTTTGTTTTATATGTCTGTACCTAGTCACACGACAGGTAATTAGTTCGCATACTTCCATGGTAGCGCTCCCAGAGGGATTTGATTTCTATATAATATAACAGGTAATTGACTTCGAGATAACCCGAGGAAAGAGGTTACTTATATATAATTACATATTTTACTTGCTCGCGTTCAGCGAGTGGCGTGGTCACCCATTTATCTACCCCCCCCCCCTTTTTTGCAGCCGGTGCAGCCCTCGACGGCACGAGATAAGCTATAACGGCTCGGACGATGCGATCGTAAAATTACCCGGCGAAACCTTTGATTTTCTTAGCATATTTATAGTTTGCTTAGCCTATCACTCGACCTAAGAAAAATTCACCCGGCGGAAACGGCGCGGTAATAAATATGCCTTACTCCCCATTGTTGTGGCGCAGGCCTCGATGGCACAATCTTTAGCGCTATAAGTGGCACTATCGAAGAACTTATAAGGTGTGAGTTCACGGCTTTGAAGCATAATATTACATTTGACGCGGTCAATATTTATCACCACAGATAAGCCCAGTCATAAATTTTTTTATCGCTACACAACTGTGCTCTGACGTCACAACAATTGAAACTCAGCTAATACATTATTTTGGGATATATATTATTGTTCCTTGTTATCTGATTATATATGTGCGTTGTTAAGTATAGGTCAAGTATTATATGGTATACGTTTCAACACAAAAAGTACCTCTCCTTTATCCGTGGAAAATCCACCAACTCCATGAGAAACGTCTCCATGGAGAGTTCCTCCTGGTAAAATTGGCCCCCCGGGAAATCCCCCTCGGAGAGTTCCTCTCCCAACAGAACATTTCCTGTGAACAGCTCCACCGGGAAAACTCTCCAGGGTTTTTTAAAAAAAATCACTGATTTTTTATTTGATTTCTGATCAATTTTTAAATCCTTCCTAAAATCCCAGCCTCCTTGAAAAATTTTCCCAGAAAACGCTATGAGTGGAAAAGCTTTCAAGGATTATTCCCCCAATCGGAAAAATCCTTCATACAATTCCAACCCTGCTGAAAAATTCCCCCGGTAAATTGCTCAAAATTGAGTCGCCAAAGAAAACGTAAGACATATAAAGAGAATTTCGTATATGAATTTTGGCAAAGTACCCGCATAAAATTTCCCTTGGAAATTTTGACTTTCCAACTTACAATTTAATCCCCGGTGAAATTTCCCCCGGACAATTCCCCTACAACATTCCCTTCATATGAAAAACTGCGTATAAAAAAAACGGAAAGACAAATAAAAAGAAAACTGTATATGAATTCACGAAAATTCTTCCCAGAAAATTTTCTCCTCCCTGAAAATTCTCCCACAGGAACTCTCTTCCCCTTCAGAAAACTCCATAAAAAAAATGCCGTATTTTTCCAATAGCAAATATTATCTGTAAACAATGGACAAATATTAAAACTTACAGCCCTTTCTCTGGGGGCTGTCTGGGGGCTTTTACTTATGATGAACAAAATAGTTATCTCAATACTTCATTCGGATATCTTCGAGGAAAAAGGGGCATGGAAAGGCTGCTAGTTGCCCTCCACTCTGTTGGGTCACTTAAAAGGACAATTGAAATTTTAATTTTTGGTCGAATGAGCCCTCTCCTGGTCTTTTAGGACCCTTGGTTTGTTTCTATCAATTTTTGCGGGAAACGAAAAGAAAACAAAAAATATCACACTTACATGATCTTTATCTGGCAAAAAATACATTATTCCAAAAATTTGTTGCTTGAAACCTCTACAGTTGGGTTCTCTGAATGCCTTGTAGTTAGGGAGGAGTCAGATGCCTCAAAAGGTGTGTTCTAATTCCAAAACTTCCCAAAATTCAACAGTAGAAAATATTCCCCGCTTACTTAGAATATCAGTAGAGAGGACCCTAGTACTCTTGACAGTACCACGTGGTTTATGGTTTTCTCAGTGAGAATGAAAAAACAGGAATTTTCTCACTTGGAAAAACATGAATTTTGTCACATTTATGGTTGTTTTCATGGATGGATTTGTGTGTTGTTCGATTTATTTGATGTTTTTCTCGGATGTCAACATCAAATTATGGATGTTTTATGGTTTTGTCAGTGAGAATTTGAAAAGCAGGAACTTTGTCACATTTATGGATGTCATCAGCAATTCATGTCTGTTTTATGGTTTTCTCAGTGAGAATTTGAAAAACAGGAATTTTCTCACTTGGAAAAACAGGAACTTTGTCACATTTATGGATGTCAACAGCAATTCATGTCTGTTATATGGTTTTCTCAGTGAGAATGAAAAAAAAGGAATTTTCTCACATGGAAAAACATGAATTTTGTCACATTTATGGTTGTTTTCATGGATGGTTATGTGTGTTGTTCGATTTATTTGATGTTTTTCTCTCGGATGTCAACATCAAATTATGGATGTTTTATGGTTTTTGTCAGTGAGAATTTGAAAAACAGGGTGACAGGACCACGTGGTTTTTGGTTTTATAACTTATAATTAAAAAAAAGTAATTTTATCACTTTGAAAAAAACGAAATTTACAACATGTAAAACCAAAAACCAAATGGTCCTGTCACGATTAGCAAATGTGAACTTGATTTACATAATCGCTAGGGGAAATTATTGATTCACGAAGGGGATAATTAAGAAACATTAAGGCTTCTTTAATCTTAGGTCTGAGGGATAAACGTTCTTTAGGTCAGAGAGAAAAATTAATATTCTATTTTCAAATAGGGCTTCATTGATCTTTAGTGTCAGGAATTATAATTGACATCACTTGTTATCTTGGACTTATGCGGGAGTCTAAAGAGATAGAAATTCTATTTTTAAATACGGCTTCACGGAGCTTTAAGTCGGAGAGATAAATTGATATTCTAACGAAACCCTAATAGTTTAGCTAGGGAAGTTTATGAGATGAAGAGATTAATGTAGGAAAGGGTTTCCTAGAAATTTGAAATGCGTTAGCGCAGAGATGCCAAACAAAAGGAACACACAGAAATTACTTTTATATTTTTGCAGAAACCTATCGTGAATCAATAATTCCCCTTAGAAACATCAAATTAATTTCCCCTTTCTTGACAGATCAATCAATCAATGACATCATCTGTCAGACTTTATAAATTTTCGCCTAGAAACATTTCTCCAGGAATAGATCCAAATCATTAATGTCTTTGCCTCGGGAACAGTTCTACTGGTCGAACTCCAAAGGATATTAATAACCAAAGGCCATGGAAACAATTAGGCAAGAAGCATCTTAGCGATGAATTGTTTTAGCGCGCGAAAAGGTTTCATATTAATATGAAATGCATTAGCGCAGAGAGGCCAATAACAAAGGAACACGCTGAATTTACGTTTAGGGATTATATGGGCGAAACCGTTTTAGACAGGTTATGGAACTATTTCGGCGAAACAGATAGAGACATTTTAAAAGAAGATTTTTGAAGAGATTTTAGAAGAGAATTTAATGGTGAAACTCTGTGGTCGTTATAATACACAAGTTTAATATGAACAGTGTTGTGAGGTCCTCTAACCCAACCCCAAAGGGTTCCAATCCTCCTACCCCAACCCCGAAGGAAGCCCCCGGTCCTCAAAGGCCCCCCCAGCTCCCAAAGGGCCCCCGGTGCCCCCAAAGGCCCACCCAGACCCCCAAACACCATCCCCGGGCCCCCCAAATGCCCATCGAGCTCCCAAAGGACCACCGGGGTCCCACACGCCCTCCACCCGCCCCCAACAGCCCCTCCGGACCCCCAACGGCCCTCCCTGGACCCCAAAGGCCCACCCAAAGCCCCAAAGGCCCGCCCCCGGCCCCCCAACGTTCCCCGGACCCGAGAAGCGCTGCCGGGATGCGCCGTGGGCCCGGACAGCACCGCAGGGATGTGCCGTGGGTCAGGAAAGTGCCGCAGGATGTACCACAGGGAGGCACCGCAGGAAAGCGCCGCAGGGATGCGCCGCAAAAAAAAGTAAATTAAAAAGTAAAAATTTCGATCACAGAGGGGCACCCTCCCACAAGGGTCCACCACACACCCGCCTCCGACCCCCACCGTTCTTCCTCAGGGGCTCACAGACCCTACGGATCCCCCAAGGCTACACTGGCCCTACCCAACCCCCCACGACTCCCCCCAACTCCTCCGGCCCCCCCAACAGGGCCAGCGCCATTTTTTTATACTTTTTTTTTGGGGTTGTATATATTTTAAGTAAAAGTTACAGACCCGATTTTCCAGATCCACTATTCAGAACAACTTCAGAGCAAGTTACTTGCTTAATGTCCCTCCTAAATCCATTTTATAAAGTGTAGTAATTATCTTGTTCAACAGCATCGCGTCATTGCTGATTTGTCTACATAAACACCAAGATATATATTTCAAGAGAAGTGTAGGGGCCAGCTGATACCTTAAAGTCACTTCTAAAACCATATTCAAACTTGAAATACTTTTCTTTTTCGTATAAAATAATGAATTACAGCTGTTGGGTTACCTCAACATAAAGAAATTCTTTTCAAATACACATTCAGACCAAGTGACTTTCTTACTGTCCATCATACACCCATTATCCAACTTGAAGTACTTATCTTTTTCACACTCAAATATACTCTACTGCTTTTTGGATACCTCAACATCAAGAAATTTTTTTCAAAGAACATTTAAGAGTAAGTTACTTTCTTATTGTTTCTCCAAAAACCATTTTCCAACTTGAAGAACTTATCATTTTCACACACAACTATACTTTAGAGCTTTTGTGATACCTCAACACCAAGAAATACTTTTCAATGACCATTTCAGAGCGAGTTACTTTCCTAACGTCCCTTCTAAACCCATTTTCCAACTTGAAGTGCTTATCTTTTTCACATCCAACAATACTTTACAGCTTTTTGGAAACCTCAACACCAAGAAATACATTTCAATGACCATTTCAGAGCAAGTTTCTTTCATAATTTCCCTTTTAAACCGATTTTGCAACTTGAAGTACTTATCTTGTTCGCACGCAACTATACTGTACAGCTTTTGTGATACCTCAACACCAAGAAATAATTTTCAAGGATCATTTCAGAGCAAGTTACTTCCTTAATGTCACTACTAAGCACATTTTCCAACTGGAAGTACTTATCTTTTTCACCCCAACTGTACTTTACAGCTTTTTGGACACATCAAAACCGAGAAATACTTTTGAAGGAACATTTCTGAGCAAGTTACTTTCTTAATGTCCCTCCTAAATCCATTTGGAAGCTTGAAGTACTTATCTTGTTCACCCACAATTATACTTTACAGCTTTTTGGATACCTCAACACCAAGAAACACTTTTCAAAGACCATGTCAAAGCTAGTTACTTTCTCAATGTCACTCACAAACCCATTTTGCAACTTGAACTACATATCATTTTCACCAACAGCTATATTTTACAGAATTTTGCATACCTCAAGACAAAGAAATAATATACAAAGACCATTTCAGAGCAAGTTACTTTCTTAATGTACCTCCTAAGCCCAATTTCTATCTTGAATTACCAATCTTTTTCACCCTAAACTATACTTTACAGCTTTTTGGTTTCCTCAATACCAAGAAATACTTTTCAAAAACCATTTCAGAGCAAGTTACTTTCTTAATGTCCCTCCTAAACCCATTTTGCAACTTGAAGTACTTATATTTTTCACCCACAACTATACTTTACAGCTTTTTGGTTACCTCAACACCAAGAAATACTTTTCAAAGACCATCTCAGAGCAAGTTACTTTCCTAATCTTCCTCATAAACCCATTTTTCAACTTGAAGTACTTATCTTTTCCACCACTTTCTCTATGAAAAAGAAATTAGTTTTTAATCAATTCTATTTTTCCAAATTATATAAAAATTTTCCCATTCGGTTCAGATTTTTCTCAAAGGGATGAACAATTTAAATAATTTTACAAATTTTCTCAACAAAGTTAAGACAAGTTTATGATCTCCTCTGAATTTTACCAAAGAACATGCTCCAATTCTAATTTCTCCAGAGAAAAAAAAAATATTCCAATTCAGTTCTTTATTTCACAAAGACATAAAGAAATTTAAAGTTCAATTCTAATTTTTCGGTGGTAGATAGAAAAAGTAATGCCAAACTTGTGAATATTTTCATGGAAGATTAAAAGTTCTTGTCCAATTTAAAATTCGCTCAACGAAGTGAAGAAAAGTTCAAGTTCTCTTCTGAACTTTACCAAAGAACACACTTCAATGCTAATTTTCTCCAGAGAAAACAAAAATCTTCCACTTAAGTTCTTAATTTCACAAAGACAAATAAATTTAAAGTTTATTTCTAAATTTTTCAATGGAAGATGGAAAAAGTAACACCATACTTTTGAATATTTTCCAGGAAGATAAAAAGTTCTAGTTCAATTTTCAATTTCGTCAAAGAAGTGAAGAAAAGTTCTAGTTCTCTTTTGAATTTTATTAAAGAACACAATTCAATTCTATTTTAACCATACAAAATAAAAATCTTCCACTTAAATTCTTTATTTCACGAAGACGTAAAGAAATTTAGAGTTCAATTATAAATTTTTCGGCGGAAGATAGAAAAAGTAATACCATACTTGCAAATATTTTCATGGAAGATAAAACGTTCTAGTTCAATTTAAAATTTCCTCAAAGAAGTGAAGAAAAGTTCAAGTTTTCTTCTGAATTTTACAAAAGAACACAATTCAATTCTAATTTCAACCAAGAACATAAAAATCTTACACTTAATTTCTTTATTTCACAATGTAATAGAGAAATTCAAAGTTCATTTCTATATTTTTCGGTGGAAGATAGAAAAAGTAATACCATACTTGTGAATATTTTCATGGAAGATGAAAAGTTCTAGTTCAATTTAAAATTTTCTCAAAGAAGTGAAGAAAAGTTCAAGTTCTCTTCTGAACTTTACCAAAGAACACAATTCAATTCTAATTTCTCCAGAGAAAACAAAAATCTTCCAATTCAGTTTTTAATTTCACAAAGAAATAAAGAAATTTAAAGTTCAATTCTAATTTTTGATGTAAGATAGAAAAAGTAATACCATACTTGTGAATATTTTCCCGGAAGATAAAAAGTTCTAGTTCATTTGAACCGGTGCACCCAGATGTTAATATAATGTCAAGTTCCTTAATGAATTTTACAACAGAAAGCAATTCCATTCTAATTTAACCATGGGAGACAACTATCTACCTACTCTGTTCTTTATTTCCAGATGAAATTCATTCCTTTAAATTTCAATTATAAGTTTTTCGGTGGAAGATAGAAAAAGTAATACTATACTTGTGAATATTTTACCCGAAGATAAAAAGTTCTAGTTCAACTTAAAATTTACTCAACGAAGTGAAGAAAAGTTCAAGTTATCATCTGAATTTTAATAAATATAACACTTCAATTATAATTTATCCAGATAAAATAAAAATATTACCCTACTAATTGAATATAAATTCTATTTTATGTGTGATCTTTGGTAAAGTTCAGAAGAGAACTTGAACTTTTCTTCACTATGTCGAGAAAATTTTATTGAACTAGAACTTTTTATCTTCCGTGAAAATATTCACAAGTATGGTATTACTTTTTCTATCTTCCACGGATAAATTTAGAATTGAACTTTAAATTTCTTTATTTTCTTGTAAAACATATAGGTGAAGTGGAAGATATTTCTTTTCGCTGTAGATATTAGGATTGAATTATGTAATTTATTAAAATTCAGATGAGAACTTGAACTTCTCTTCACTTCGTTGAGTAAATTTTAAGTTGAACTAGAACTTTTTATCTCCCGGTCAAATATTCATAAGTATAGTATTACTTTTTCTATCTTCCACTGAAAAAATTAGACTTGAACTTTAAATTTCTTTATGTCATTGTGAAATAGAGAACTTAAGTGGAAGATTGTTTTTTTTTCTGTAGAACGTGGAATTGAATTGTTTTATTTAGTAAAATTCAGAAGAGAAATTGACCTTTTCTTCACTTCGTTGAGTATATTTTAAATTGAACTGAAACTTTTTATCTTCCATGAAAATATTCACAAGTATGGTATTACTTTTTCTATCTTCCACCAAAAATTAGAATTGAACTTTAAATTTCTTTATGTCTATGTGAAATAATGAACTGAATTTTAAGATTCTTAGGGTATCTTGTTATGTTATACTTTTATTGTGTTCTTTGGTAAAGTACATAATAGAACATGAACTTTTTTTCAACTATTATAGAAAATTTAAAATTGAAGTACAACTTTTCATCTTCTATAAAATTATTAACATGTATAGTATTACTTTTTGTATCTTCCACCGAAAAAATTATAAATGAACTTTAAATTTCTTTATGTCATTGTGAAATAAAGAAATTAAGTGGAAGATTTTTATTTTATTTGGTTAAATTAGAATTGAATTGTGTTCTTTAGTAAAATTCAGAAGAGAACTTGAACTTTTCTTCACCTCGTTGAGGAAATTTTAAATTGAACTAGAACGTATTATCTTCCATGAAAATATTTACAAGTATGGTATTACTTTTTGCATCTTCCTCCGAAAAATTTAGAATAGAACTCGAAGTTTCTTTTCGTCATCGTGAAATAAAGGGTTTAATTGGAAGATTTGTTTTTCTTTGGTGAAATTAGAAGTGATTTGTGTTCTGTAGTAAAATTCAGTGGAGAACTTGAAATTTTCTTCACTTCGTTGAGGAAATTGTAAATTGAACTACAATTTTTTATCTTCCTTGAAAATATTCACAAGTATGGTATTACTTTTTACAACTTCCACCTGCAAATTTAGAATTGAACTTTAAATTTCTTTATGTCTTTGTGAAATTAAGAACTTAAGTGGAAGATTTTTGTTTTCTCTGGAGAAAATTAGCATTGAAGTGTGTTCTTTGGTAAAGTTCAGAAGAGAACTTGAACTTTTCTTCACTTCGTTGAGAAAATTTTAAATTGGGCAAGAACTTTTCATCTTCCATGAAAATATTCACAAGTTTGGTATTATTTTTTCTATCTAACACCTAAAAATTATAATTTAACTTTATATTTATTTAAGTCTTTGTTAATTAAATAAATTAAGTGTAGTATTTTTGTTTGCTATGGAGAAATTAGAATTGGAGCGTGTTTCTTTGGTAAAATTCAGAATGGATCATAAACTTTTCTTCACTTTGTTGAGAAAATTTGGAACATTATTTAAAATTTTTTCATCCCCTTGAGAAAAATCTGAACCGAAGTGGAAAATTTTTATATTATTTGGAAAAATAGAATTGATTAAAAACTAATTTCTTTTTCATTGAGAAAGGGGTGGAAAATATAAGTACTTCAAGTTGCAAAATGGGTTTATGAGGGTGATTAGGAAAGTAACTTGCTCTGAAATGGTCTTTGAAATGTATTTCTTGGTTTTGATGAAGCCAAATTTGTGTAATGTATAGCTTTGGGTGTAATTGATAAGTACTTCAAGTAACAAAATGAGCATAGGAGGGACATTAAGAAATTAACTTGCTCTGAAAGTGTTTTTGAAAAGTATTTCTTGGTGTTGAGGTAACCAAAAAGGTGTAAAGTATAGTTTCGGGTGAAAAAGATAAGTACTTCAAGTTTGAAAATGTGCTTAGGAGGGACATTAAGGAAGTATATTTCTTTGAAATGGTATTTGAATATTATTTCCTAGTGTTGAAGTAACCAAAAAGGTGTAAAGTATAGTTTTGTGTGAAAAAGATAAGTCCTTCAAGTTGGTAATTGGGTTTAGGAGTGAGATTAAGACTGTAACTAGATCTGAAATTGTCTTTGAAATGTATTTCTTGGTGTTGAGGTATACAAAATGCTGTAAAGTATAATTGGGGGTGAAAAAGATAAGTACTTCAAGTGGCAAAATGGGTTTAGGAGGGCCATTAAGAAAGTAACTTGCTCTGAAATGGTCATTCAAAAGTACTTCTTGGTTTAGAGGTGTCCAAATAGCTGTAAAGTATAGTTGGGGTGAAAAAGATAAGTACTTTAAGTTGGAAAATGGGTTTAGTAGTAACATTAAGAAAGTTACTTGCTCTGAAATGGTCCTTGAAAAGTATTTCTTGGTTTTGAGGTATCCAAAAAGATGTAAAGTATAGATGCGGTCGAACATGATAAGTACTTCAAATTGCAAAATGGGTTTAGAAGGGACATTATGAAGGAAACCTGCTCTGAAATGGTCATTGAAATGTATTTCTTGGTGTTGAGGTATCCAAAAAGCTGTACAGTATAGTTGAGGGTGAAAAAGATAAGTACTTCAAGTTGGAAAATGGGTTTAGGAGTGACGTTAAGAAAGTAACTCGATCTGAAATGTTCTTTGAAAATTATTTCTTGTTGCTGAGGTATCCCAAAAGCTGTAAAGTATAGTTGT
The DNA here is from genome assembly GCF_049724085.1 of Artemia sp. Qi Xiang Cuo. Taxonomy (NCBI): domain Eukaryota; kingdom Metazoa; phylum Arthropoda; class Branchiopoda; order Anostraca; family Artemiidae; genus Artemia; species Artemia sp. Qi Xiang Cuo. The sequence goes on from NC_142809.1 coordinate 24,791,921, forward strand.
GAGTCAAATTGGTAAGTGCTTCAAGTTGGAAAATGGGTTTAGGAGGGAAATTAAGAAAGTAACTTACTCTAAAATGGTCTTTTAAATGTATTTCTTGATGTTGAGGTATCCAAAAAAGAAGTAGAGTATATTTCAGTGTAAATAGTATAAGTACTTCAAGTGTGAAAATGGGCTTAGGAGGGTCATTAAGAAAGTAACTTGGTCTGAAAGGGTCTTTGAAATGTATTTGTTTGTGTTGAGGTATCCAAACAGATGTACAGTATTGTTGTGAACGAAAAATATAAGTACTTCAAGTTGCAAAATGGTTTTAGGAGTGACATTAATTAATTAACTTTCTCCTATTTTAACCTTTAATTATATTTATTTGTTGTTGTGTATAATAATTAGTCAAGTCTAGATACGGTTGTACATTATCAATACCTCAAGGTGGATAAATGGTGTAGGAGGGCCATCAAGAAAGTAAAATATTCTGAAGTTGTTCTGAGAAGTGGATCTGGAAAATAGGTTCTGGAACTTGTTCTGAAAAGATATAATAAAGCCATAAAAAAAGTATTTAAAAAAGGGAGCGGGGACTCTTGGGGGGCTCGGGGGTGTTGTTGGGAGTAGCCGGGGGCGGGGTAAGATGGGGGTAGCCGTGGCTGATATGGGAGATCTTTGATGCACAGTGGCGGACAGGTCTGGGTCTTAGGAGGGTGTTTGGGGGACCCGGATAGATGGATGCCCTTCTGTCATTGACCGTTTTAGCGTGTAGTTTACTTTTTTTTTGCGGCGCATCCCTGCGGCGCATCCTGCGGCGCTTTCCCGTAGTGCCTCCCTGTGGTGAATCCTGCTGTACTGTTCTGACCCGCGGCGCATCCCTGTGGCACATCCTGCGGTGGTGTCCTGACCCACGGCACATCCCGGCCGCGCTTCTCTGGTCCAGGGGGCCTTTGGGGGCCGGGGGGGCCTTTGAGGCACCGTGTTGGCCGTTGGGGCACAGCGTGGGTCTTTGAGGGTCGGGGCGGGCCGTTGGGGACCGGTGGAGGGCCTTTGGGACCCCGTTGGTCCTTTGGGAGCTCGATGGGCCTTTGGGGGGCCCGGGGATGGTCTTTGGGGGTCTGGGGGGGCCTGTGGGGGCGCCGGGGCTCCTTGGGGAGCGGGGGGGGGCTGGGCGGCCCGGGGGCTTCCTTCGGGGTTCGGGTAGGAGGATTGGAACCCTTTGGGGTTGGGTTAGAGGACCTCACAACACTGTTCAAATGAAACTTGTGTATTATAATGACCACAGAGTTTCACCATTAAATTCTCTTCTAAAATCTCTTCAAAAATCTTCTTTTAAAATGTCTCTATCTGTTTCGCCGAAATAGTTCCATAACCTGTCTAAAACGGTTTCGCCCAAATAATCCCTAAACGTAAATTCAGCGTGTTCCTTTGTTATTGGCATCTCTGCGCTAATGCATTTCAAATTAATAAGAAACCTTTTCGCGCGCTAAAACAATTCATCGCTAAGATGCTTCTTGCCTAATTGTTTCCATGGCCTTTGGTTATTAATATCCTTTGGAGTTCGACCAGTAGAACTGTTCCCGAGGCAAAGACATTAATGATTTGGATCTATTCCTGGAGAAATGTTTCTAGGCGAAAATTTTTAAAGTCTGACAGATGATGTCATTGATTGATTGATCTGTCAAGAAAGGGGAAATTAATTTGATGTTTCTAAGGGGAATTATTGATTCACGATAGGTTTCTGCAAAAATATAAAAGTAATTTCTGTGTGTTCCTTTTGTTTGGCATCTCTGCGCTAACGCATTTCAAATTTCTAGGAAACCCTTTCCTACGTTAATCTCTTCATCTCATAAATTTTCCTAGCTAAACTATTAGGGTTTCGTTAGAATATCAATTTTCTCTCCGACTTAAAGCTCCGTGAAGCCGTATTTAAAAATAGAATTTCTATCTCTTTAGACTCCCGCATAATTCCAAGATAACAAGTGATGTCAATTATAATTCCTGACACTAAAGATCAATGAAGCCCTATTTAAAAATAGAATATTAATTTTTCTCACTGACCTAAAGAACGTTTATCCCTCAGACCTAAGATTAAAGAAGCCTTAATGTTTCTTAATTCTCCCCTTCGTGAATCAATAATTTCCCCTAGCGATTATGTAAATCAAGTTCACATGTGCTACTCGTGACAGGACCGCAGGGCGTATTGTTTTCCATGTGTGAAAGTTCCTTTTTTCCCAAGTGATAAAATTAATGTTTTTTCATTATAAGTGATAAAACCATAAACCACGTGGTCCTGTCACCCTGTTTTTCAAATTCTCACTGACAAAAACCATAAAACATCCATAATTTGATGTTGACATCCGAGAAAAACATCAAATAAATCGAACAACACACATAACCATCCATGAAAACAACCATAACTGTGAGAAAATTCATGTTTTTCCAAGTGAGAAAATTCCTGTTTTTTCATTCTCACTGAGAAAACCATATAACCGACATGAATTGCTGTTGACATCCATAACTGTGACATAGTTCCTGTTTTTCCAAGTGAGAAAATTCCTGTTTTTCAAATTCTCACTGAGAAAACCATAAAACAGACATGAATTGCTGATGACATCCATAAATGTGACAAAGTTCCTGTTTTTCAAATTCTCACTGACAAAAACCATAAAACATCCATAATTTGATGTTGACATCCGAGAAAAACATAAAATAAATCGAACAACACACATATCCATCCATGAAAACAACCATAAATGTGACAAAATTCATGTTTTTCCAAGTGAGAAAATTCCTGTTTTTTCATTCTCACTGAGAAAACCATAAACCACGTGGTACTGTCACGAGTACTAGGGTCCTCTCTACTAATATCAACCTCCCCCTCGTTGGTGCGCAAACTTCAGAAGATGATCATTCGATTGAAAATTGAGAGTTCTAGTCTCTTTTTGTTAAGTCGAAAGTGATTGGAGGCCATCCAGCCCCTAGCCTAGAATTATTTATGAAGTCAGTTCCTTTTTTCATCCCTTAGAACGTCTGATCGACATTTTGAGGTACCTATTTTTTAGTATCTTTCTGACTGCTCACGGCACGGAGGGGGATTTGCAGGGAGATTGAATTTTCACAGAGGGGCAGGAGGAATGCTTTAAAGTTTGACTGTTTTCCAAATCATGCCGGAAATCATCTCTTCGTTCCAAAAATCTTTCCACTCCTCTAGAAAATAGCTCTCACAGAAAATTCAACATTAGAGAATATCCCCAGCTTGAATTCCCCCTCCTCCACGAAAAACTCTTTAAGATAATTCCAACCCCGCTGAAAATTTCAAAAAGAAATTGCTTTTACATTTAATTTCCAATACTTTTTACAAATTAGGCCTGAAAATATCTCCCCTTCCCCTTCGTGGAACATTATCCCTGCCAAAAAATAATAATTCCAAAATGAGATTTCTAAAATCATCTAAAACAGAGTAAATGATTCTTAATCAGAACAAAATTTAATATATTGCGAAGGATCATTTTTTGTTATGATTACAATGGTTTCAACTTTCTGAAGCATAATTAATCTAGTCCATAAAATTATCACAGACAGAATGTATAGCAAGAATGTGTAGAAAAATATTTAGAGCAAATAGTGTCACCCTTTTGAGAATGTTCAGGAAAGTGTTAAACTAAATCAAAACTGAGGCACTAAGTTTGAATTTTAATAGAACGATGAGGGGAAGGGTGATCAATTGAATAAGGGCGTGATAATGGGGATGTTAAAAGTGTCTTGAAAGGTCTTGGAGAGAACTAATAAAATTAAACTGAATATTTAATATCTAAATATACTGATCGCAGAAAACTCATCAGTTCAAGGTTTTATTTCACTGTAATTTTTAGTTTTATTGTCAATGTTATGATAAGCACAAAAGAAAATATTTGTAATGTAATTTGTTTTCAGTAAAGCGCCAATGACGCACTGACTTTACACTTCTACAGTTAGAGAAGAGGGCAGTAGCCAAACTCTTGTTGGTTGTGATTTTCTTTCGTTGTAACCTTTGTTTGCATATTCAATTTACGTTATACTCGTTTTGAAATTTATTTATTTATTTATGTTAGTGCCCGCTGTATTTTTGATTGCTATGATTTTTTATTTAATTTCTGTTCGTTTTTGGTTTCATTTATTCTCTAATAATAATTTGTGGTCGTTTTGGGTTTTAATTATTATAGGGATTTAGTTATACTGATCTTGAGTTTAATGTGGCTTTTACTTTTCTTTGAAAAATTTCTTTTTCAGATTTTTTTTTTAATTAATTACGCCAAAAAGGAATCCAAATTTATAGCTCTTGTCTGTTCTTACACCCTGTAAAATTTTCAGATGTGGAGAGGCTTGACAACTGCAATCTAAATTCACCCTTAAATTCAATCTCTCGATTAATTCAACTTTATCTCTTTTTATTCTCAAAATCTAAGAATTGTCCCATTATTCCGACGAAGACTGTCAATTTATTTATTTCTCTCTAATATTTCCACTAAGTCACTGTCAGTAGTGTTTATTTCCTGGTAAAGGCAGTTTGCGTGGCACGGTACCACCAGTGCCACTACTGATGGTACTAGGGTATTATAACACAGCTGTGACAGACCAAGGGTTCTGTAAGCTCTTACTTCACTAATTTCCGAAGTGTGTAAATATGCCCAGTAGGGATATGAGTAGTGGGGGCTTACTACTTTCAAGCACGCCAATATCAGATTGTTTCAAGAATGCCCATAGCAGATTAACAAAGGGAAATTAACTTATGATTGTTGGTTATTATTGCTGGTTCTGGTTGTTGGTTTCGGATATTGTTGTTGGTTATGTTTGTTGGTTGTTGATTATGTTTGTTGGTTATGTTGGTTATCTTTGTTGGTTGTTGGTTATGTTTTTTGGTTATGATTGTTGGTTGTTGATTTTTGGTTTTTGATATGATTTTTGGTTTTATTTGTTGGTTATGTTGGTTGGTTGATGGTTATGTTTGTTGGTTATGTTTGTTTTTTTGGATAAAGTTGTTGGACATGTTTGTTGGTTATGTTTGATGGTTTTGGATATGGCTGTTGGTTATGTTTGTTGGTTGTTGGCCACATTTGTTGATGGTTATGTTGTTGTTAGTTGGTTGTTGGCTATTTTTGTTGGTTATGTTTGTTGGTTTGGATATATTTGATAATAAATGGAGTAACTAGCCCATGCTACCCCTGTTTCTATTTCCTCATGATATTTTTCTATTAAATACTTAGACGGGCATTATGGAACATAATGCCTGTTCAATATTTCCCCTTGGTAGCCACCAATTTTTAGCAAATTGGATAAGTGGAGCTACCAGCCCCTCAAGCCGTCACACCTGTGACGACTTGAGGGGCTGGTGAGGGGCTTTTACTATTAAAGGGAACACAGTTGGAAAGACTCCCATGACACACCCCTCTTGACTCCAATGACGGCAAAAGACCACCCTGTTTTAAACGGACAGGTTTAATATGCTTGACGCAATTTAATGTAAGCTTACGACAGGAACCAAAGGGGGAGTCCAGCTTATAACGTAACTACAGCATACCCATTATGTGATGACAGTGCAACCATCACTGTCACGTAATACTTTTTAGCATTTTCATTTTTTGCCCGAAATGTTCAAAGCAGTTTTTTCTTTAACTTAATGGCGGACACACTTTATGTAAGGCCAGCACATCTTACGCAATGTCGGCATACATCACTGTTAGATAATATCCTTTTTGACATATTATTTTTCGCTCAAAACGTTCTTTCTTTGGTTGTTTTTTTTTTCTTTAGGTCCTTGACCACACCAGGACTCGAAAGGTCATTCCCATCCAACGGATTTTTGCCTTAACTGAGAGGACTGACCTGTTATCATCTACATTTTGTCCTAGTCATTATATTCTAAAATTAACCTATTGCATGACACCTGAGATTCCCAGTTTTTCGCAAACACAAGAACGACGTGTTACTGTCAAAATTTGACACGCTCTTGAGGACAATTTGGCACGAAGACGGGGAAACATTTATTTTCAAAGACAATAACTATCAAGGTATTTTTAGTAATAAAAGACTAAGGGGTGTTTAAATTGTGTAAACTCTTTTCTAGTCCTAAGCAATAAATCTTAAGAACACAGACTTTGTAAATAAAAGTTGTATTATTTCAGACAAATTTACAAACCATATTAAAAACACAAGAACAGCAATTAAAAAACATGACAAACAAAAGATAAAGGGTGAAAAAAGGCTTGTCGTAATATGTGCAAAAGATTCATATATTAGAGAAAGGTGATAGGGTCCAAGCAACTAGTTTTAGAGGAGGGGGCTTGATATTAGATGCAAAATTTTTACATTATTGAGGTTTTGATCGAGAGTCCTTAACGGAAAATACAGCGTTTTCGAGACAGGACTATGCGAATGGAAAAAAGCGTGAAAAGGCTTACAAAGGTATAAAATATTAACAATAAAACACATAAATTAAAGGAGGATGAGAGGAGAGGGGTCCAAGCCAGTAATTCCAGAGGAGGGATGACTTGATAACAGAATTAAATTTATGCTATGTTAAGAGTTTTTTTTTACGAAATGCATCTTTTCTTAGACAGAGATGTTAGATTTCAGTCCCCCTCTACCGAAAAAAAACCATTTAGCACTTTACACCTTATCTTTAATCTCTAGGGTGTACTAGTCCATGGCAATGCATGCCACCCTGGCAAACTATGGATAGCATACAGTACCCTCTGGCATTATCGTTATTCCAAGGGCATTTATAGATATTTTCATAATAAAAATTATGCCTTTAAATCCCGTGATTCGAGTTTTTCAACCCAAGCCCATGTTTATAACCGTGCAACTGAGCCCGTTTAACTGAACCATCGTTCAACAGAATCCCCGATTTTCACATAACCTCGTTTTGCCTCAGTCCTCATGTAACCCAAGGGGTATTTTTTCAGGTAAAATATCAAAACGCGCAAAGAGGAAATTCAGTTTCGAGAAATTATTGTTCCCAAAGCAAATATGAAATTAAGAAAACTCTGAAAATACAGTGTTTTCGAGAAAAGACTATGCAACGGAAAAAACCCCAAAAAGACGCGTGAATAGAAGAAAGGTATGGGACCTAGCAGGCAATTCTAGGGAGGGAGGAGTGATATTAGAGATTTATTTAAAGCGTAAAGAAGCACCTTTGAAGGACTTTTAATGAGAATATCCATTTCTTTGGGCAGTTGTTAGATTTTCACACCCCGACCCCCACCTGCATTGGAAAAATTCTTTAACGCCTCCATCTTAACTTTTCAGCTGTAGAACATGATAATCCAAGATATTCACACTACAATGACATTATGACTTGAAGCCCAAATGACATCACGTCATCATTCCTAAGACATCTTTCAGTCTTTTCATAATAAAAACTATGCATTCAAATCCCGTGATTCAAGTTTTTGCAACCCAAGCCCATCATAATACCCCACAAAACACTCCACGCCACCATGTCATTACATCCCCCCTCTATCATCCACATAGGCACCCACCCTCATCATCTCTTCATTTCAGCCCTTTCTCACCGAAAAAAGCTAGTGAATCTCATTAAACATTATTTTTGGCTTGAACACCGAGAATTCGCCCATTTCTTTCCCATTTCATTTCTTTCAGGCATTTCTTGTTAAAAATTATGCTTTAAATCCCGTGATTCAAGTTTTCACAAGTCAAGCCTATGTTTATAACCGTACAACTGAGCCCGTTTAACTGAACCCTAATTCAACAAAACCCCCGATTTTTGCATAACCTCCTTTTGTCTCAACCCTCACGCAGCCCAGGGGGGCAGCTGATTTGCTGATATTTTTCAGCAAAAATATCAAAATGCGCAAAGGGGAAATTCTATTTCGAAAAAAAAACCATCCCTGGCAGGCTACCCGGGATTCCAGGTGTTCTAGTATTTCTTCAGTACTGGCAAGACTCCTGACCATTTTTGGCACATTTTTTTTTTGGAAGATTCCAAGGATTTCCGTGACCAGGTCTAATATTGATGACGCCATCGTATGTCACAAGCTAGACTCCAGGAGCCCACGGTGAATCCCCGAGCACGGCACACACGTAGGAGCAGTGTAATAACGGTCCACATCTTACTCAGTGACACTTAATGGGATAGGTTGTAAGATACGTGCGTCATCTTGCGACAAGAGTAGGTATCCAGACCGTTAAAAAGTGTACTTATAAGCCAGAGTGGAATGGCACTGCGATACTGTTTTTACACACATCTGAGGGCAATTTTGACAAAGTATATGCTAGCACTTGAGGATTTTTTAAACAATTATTTACCATATTTTAGGATTTTGCCTCAGCATATTGGAAGCGCCAGGAAGTAGAGTCGAAATTGCTTATAAATTACAAATATACTTGAAAGAACCGTTAAACAAGACTCTGAAGTTGGAGTTTTACGGCTGTCCCTCCTAGCAATCATTTTCAGAAGACGGACTGATATAAATGTAATTTATTGCTAAATTTCATTAGTGCATGTTACCTGATTTCTACAGTTTGTTCTTGATTTTTGTTTTATGAATTTCTCAGCCGTTCTTTGTTTTTCTTAAGATTTCAGAGGTTGACCATGATTTCTACGCTTTGCCCTTGATTTTTACGGTGGTCTTGATTTTGATTTCTAGGGTTACCTCTGATTTCTACAGTTTTCTCTTGATTTTAATGAATTTGTCAGGGTCCCATTGTTTTGGTAATGACTGTTTAAAGGTTTAACATGATTTTTACACGTTGATCATGATTTCAATGGTATGGTCTTGATTTCTATAGTTCGTTCCGGAGTTCTAGGGTTGACTCTGTCTGGTAGATAAGCACTTTTTTATTTTTTTTGGAATACACTGCCTTTCTTGGCTTTAATATTTCATAGAGATAAGGCATGATAAAAGGTAAAAGAAGACTAAAACTTATATTCTATACATGAGTCGACTTTCTCTCTTCATGCTTTGTAAGAACATCAGGGATTATGTTTTTTTTTTGCTGGAACACCAGCCTTTCTTGGATTTAATGTTTCTTGACAATAAGCCATAATCACATTTTGTTGAGGTAAATGAAGACTTATATTCTTTAAACGAGCTCTTTTCTCCTAGAACTGGCATGTTTTTCTTAACACTAACAAATTTTTTCATCGAATTAATAACTTTTTTCCTTAATACTAACAAACATTTACTTAAAGCTATCAAATTTCTCTTGGAAGTAACAGGTTTTTTCTTAATAGTAACAATTTTTTTCTAATAGTACCAAGTTTTCCGTCAAAGATAAGAAATTTCTTTTAGAAGTAACAATTTTTTGTCTATGATAACAAGTTGTTTATTAGAAGTAGCAAGTTTTTCTTAAAACTAGCAAATATTCTCTTCGAAGTAACACTTTTTTCCTTAATACTAATAAACATTTACTTAAAACAATCAAATTTCTCTTGAAAGTAACTACTTTTTTATTAATAGTAACAAATTTTTTCTATTAGCACCAAGTTTTCCGTCAAAGATAACAAATTTCATTTACAAGTAACAATTTTTGTTTATGATAACAAGTTTTCTATCAGAAGTAGCAAGTTTTTCTTAACACTAACAAATGTTCTCTTCGAGGTAACAACTTTTCCCCTTAATAATAACGAATTTTTACACTATCAAATTTCTCTTGTAAGTATAAGGTTTTTTCTCAATAGTAACAATTTTTTATAATAGAAACAAGTATTCCGTCAAAGATAACAAATTTCGCTTAGAAGTAAAAATTTTTGTTTATGATAACAAGTTTTCTGTTAGAAGAAGCAAATTTTCCTTAATACTAACAAATTTTCTCTTCGAAATAACAACTTTTTTTATTAATACTAACAGGAAGTAAAACGTTTTTTCTTACTAGAAACATTTTTTGCTAGTAGCAGAAAGTTTTCCGTCAAAGACAACAAATATCTCTTAGAAGTAAAATTTTTTTGTCTATGATAACAAGTTTTCTGTTATAAGTAACAAGTTTTTCTTAACACTAAAAAATTTTCTCATAAAAGTAACTACTTTTTCCATTAATTCTAACAAACATTTACTTAATGTTATAAATGTCTTTTAGAAGTAACAGCTTGTTCTTAATAGTAACATTTTTATTTCTAATAGCAGCAAGTTTTTGTCAAAGATAACAAATTTCTCTTAGAACTAACAATTTTTTGTTTATTATAACAAGTTTTCTGTCAGATGTACCAAATTTTTCTTAACACTAACAAATTTTCTGTTCGAAGTAACAACTTTTTCCTTAATACTAACAGGCTTTTACTTAAAACTATCATATTTCTCTTGAAAGCAACAGGTTTTTCTTAATAGTAACAAATTGTTTCTAATAGAAGCAAATTTTCAGTCAAAGATAACAAATTTCTCTTAGAAGTAAAAATTTTTGTTTATGATAACAAGTTTTCTGTTAGAAGTAGCAAGTTTTCCTTAACAGTAACAAATTTTCCCTTCGAAGACACAACTTTTTTCCCTAATACTTACAGGAATTAATGGATTTCTTATTAATAGTTAGAATTTTTCTAATAGCAGCAAGTTTTCCGTCAAAGATAACAAATTTCTCTTAGAACTAACAATTTTTTGTTTATTATAACATGTTTTCTGTCAGATGTACCAAATTTTTCTTAACACTAACAAATTTTCTGTTCGAAGTAACAACTTTTTCCTTAATACTAACAGGCTTTTACTTAAAACTATCAAATTTATCTTGAAAGTAGCAGGTTTTTCTTAATAGTAACAAATTGTTTCTAATAGCAGCAAGTTTTGAGTCAAAGATAACAAATTTCTTTTAGAAGTAAAATTTTTTTGTTCATGATAACAAGTTTTCTGTTAGAAGTAGCAAATTTTTTCTTAACACTAACAGATTTTCTCTTGGAAGTAACAACGTTTTTCTCTTAATACTAACAAATCTTCTCTTAGAAATAACAACTTTTTTCCTTAATAATAACAAACATTTACTTACACAATCAAATGTGTCTTGGAGGTATCAGGTTTTCCCTTAATAGTAACAATTTTTTCTAATAGCAGCAAGTCTTCCGGCAAAGATAACAAATTTACCTTAGAAATAAAAATTTGTTTGGTTATGATATTAAGTTTTCTGTCAGAAGTAGCCAGTTTTTCTTAACTCTAACAAATTTTCTCTTCGAAGTTTCAATTTCTTCTTAATTCTCACAAACTTTTACTTAAAATAATCAAATTTCTCTTGGAAGTAATAGTTTTTTCTTAATAGTAACAAATTTTTTCTAATAGCACCAAGTTTGCCGTCAAAGATAAGAAGTAAAAAATTTTGTTTATGATAACAAGTTTTCTGTTAGAAGTAGCAAGTTTTTCTTATTACTAACAAATTTTCTATTCGATATATTGTCTGCTAGAAAACTTATTTACTACATTAACTTAAATACGTTTAAGTTAAGTTCATTTAATTTAGGTTATCATGAGCGGTCATTTTGAATTTTCTTCTCTTTCTTCGAAGAGACAATTTGTTAGGGTTAAGAAAAACTTACTACATCTGACAGAACACTTGTTATCTTAAACAAAAAATAGTTACTTCTAAGAGAAATTTGTTATCTTTGACAGAAAACTTGCTGCTATTAAAAAAAATTGTTACTGTTTAGAAAAAACTGTTACTTCAAAAAGACATTTGATAGTATTAAATAAACTTTTGTTAGTATTGAGAGGAAATGTTGTTATTTCGATGAAAAAGTTTGTTAATATTAAGAAAAACTTCCTACTTATAACAGAAAAATTGTTATCATAAACAAAAAATTTTTACTTCTAACAGAAATATCTTATCTTTGACGTTAAACTTGCATTTATTATAAAATTTTTTTTTTACTATTATGAAAAAACCTCCAACTACCAAGAGAAATTTTATAATATTAAGTAAAAGTTTGTTAGTATTAAGGAAAAGAATGTTACTTCAAAGAGAAAATTTGCTAGTGCTAAGAAAAATTTGCTACCTCTAACCGAAAGCTTGTTATCATAAACAAAAATTTTTACATCTAAGGGAAATGTGTTATCTTTGACGGAAAAATTGCTGCAATTAGAAAAAATTTCTTACTATTAAGAAAAAATTGTTACTTCCAATGGAAATTTGATGATATTAAGAAAAACTTTGTTAGTATTAAGGAAAAAATGCTTACTTCGAAGAGAAAAATTTGTTAGTGTTAAGAAAAACTTGCTACTTCTAGCAGAAAACTTGATATCATAAACAAAAAATTGTTACTTCTAAGAGAAATTTGTTACCATTGACGGAAAACTTGCTATTAGTAAAAATGTATTACTAGTAAGAAAAAACTGTTACTTCCAAGAGATATTTGATAGTTTTAATTAAATGTTAGGTATTATTTAAGAAAAAAGTTTTTACTTCGAAGAGAAAGTTTATTAGAGTTAAGAAAAACTTGATACTTCTAACAAAAAACTTGTTATCATAGACGAAAAAATTGTCACTTCTAAGAGAAATTTGTTATTTTTGACGGAAAACTTGGTGCTCTTAGAAAAAATTTGTTACTATTACAAAAAAAACTGTTACTCCCAAGAGAAATTTGCTAGTGTTAAGTAAAAATTTATTAGTGGTAAAAAAGGTTGTTACTTCGATGATAAAATATGTTAGTGTTAAGAAAAAACCTGTTACTTGCAAGATAAATTTGACAGTGTTAACTAAAAGTTTGTTATTAATAAGGAAAAAAGTTGTTACCTCGAAAAGAAATTTTGTTAGTGTTAAGAAAAACTTGCTACTTCTGACAGAAAACTGGTTATCATAAACAAAAAATTGTTATTTCTACGAATTTTTTTTATATTTGACGGAAAACTTCCTGATATCAGAAAAAATTGTTAATATTAAGAAAATCATGTTACTTCCAAGAGATATTTGATAGTTTTAAGTAAATGTTTGTTAGTAGAAAGGAGAAAGTTGTTTTTTGAAGCGAAATGAAAAACTTGCCAGTTCTAGCAGAAAACAGCTCGTTTAAAGAATGTAAGTTTTAGTGGTCATTTACCTCCACAAAACATGATTATTGCTTATTGTCAAAAAATATTAAACCCAAGAAAGGCGGGTGTTCCAGAAAAAAAAATCATAATCCCTGATGTTCTTACAAAGCATGAAGAGAGAAAGGCGACTCATGCATAGAACATAAGTTTTAGTCTTCTTTTACCTCCGATTATGCCTTATCGCTGTAAAATATTAAGGCCAAGAAAGGCAGTGTATTTAAAAAAAATCATAAGGTGATTATCTACAAGACATCGCCAGCCCTAGAACTCTAGACCAAACCATAGAAACTAAGAGCTTATCATTAACAATGCATCCAAAGTATAAAATTTATTGTGGGTGTCTGAAAAATCCTTACCAAAACCAAGAGACCCTGAAATAACCATAAGAATAAAAAGCAAAGTGCAGAAATCAGCGGCAACCCTAGAAATCAAGACCACCATAGAAATCAAGGGCAAAGTGTAAAAATCATGGTCAACCTCTAGAATCATAACCAAAACAAAGAAAGTCTGACAAATTCATAAAACAAAATCAAGAGCAAACTGTAGAAATCAGCTAACATGCACTACTGAAATTTAGCACTAAATTAGCTCTAATACCAGTCTGTCCTCTGAAAATGATTGCTACGGGGGGGCAAGAGGTAAGGGCAGCCGTAAAACTCCAAATTCAGTCTTGGTTTAAAATTACTTTTAACTAGATTTGTAATTTATAGTACATTTCAACTCTAACTCCTGGTGTATTCCAATATACTGAGTCCTACTCCCAAAATATGGTAAATAATTGCTTAAATAATGCTCGAGTGCTAGCATATCGTTAGTCGAAATTGCCCTCAGATATGTGTGAAAACAGTATCGCAGTGCCATTCCACTTAGGCTCATAAGTATACTTTTTAACGGTTTGGGTACCTACTCTTCTCGCAAGATGACTCACTTATCTTGCAACCTCTCTCATTAGGTGTCTTTGCGTAAGATAAGCACCGTTATTATGCTACTCCCACGTTTGTGCCGTGCTCGGAGATTCCCCATGGGCTCCTGGAGTCTAGCTTGTGACATACGATGGCGTCATCCATATTAGATCTGGTCACGAAAATTCTGGGAATCTTGAAAAACAATGTGCTAAAAATGGGTAAGAATCTTGCCAATACTGAATAAATATTAGAAAACCTGGAATCCCGGGAAGCTTGCCAGGGGTAAGTGGGGACAATAATTTTTTGAAACAGAATTTTCCACTTGTGCGTTTTGATATTTTTGCTGAAAAAAATTTCCCCTGGGTTGCGTGAGGGCTGAGAAAAAAGGAGGTTAAGAAAAAAAATGGGGGGGTCTGTTGAGTGAGGGTTCAGTTAAACGGGCTCAGCTGCACGGTTATAAACATGGACTTGGCTTGCGAAAAGTTGAATCACGAGATTTAAAGGCATAGTTTTTTACAAGAAATGCCTGAAAGATGTCTTGCGGGGGATGGGGCTTTGTCAGAGGGTGTGCCACAGAGCAGTAATAATGTGCCATTTTGGGGTGAATTGCTTGGAGTATCACTCTCTAGCAAAAAAATGGGTGGTTTCTCGGTGTTCAAGTAAAAAACACTGTTTAATAAGATTCACTAGCTTTTTTCGGTGAGAAAAGGCTGAAAATGCTCTAGAGATGATGCGGGTTGGTGCCAGTGTGGATAATGGAGGGGTGGAGGGTGTAATCCCATGGTGATGTGGAGTTTTCTGTGAGGTATTATGATAGGCTTGGGTTGCAAAACTTGAATCACGGGAATTAAATGCATAATTTTTATTACGAAATGACTGAAAAATGTCTTAGGAATGATGACGTGATGTCAGGAGGGGGCTGTCAAGTACTGTCATTGTTGTGTGAATTGCTTGGAGTATCATGTTCTACAGCTTAAAAGTTAAGATAGAGGCGTTAAAGAATGTTTTCCATGGAGGAGGGGGGTGGGGGTCAAAAATCTAACAAGTACCCAAAGAAATGGTTTTTTTTTATTATTAAAAGTACTTCAAAGATACCTCTTAAAACGCTTTAAATCTATCTCTAATATAACTTCTCCTTCCCTAGAATTGTCTGCTAAGTCTCTTATCTTTCTTTTATTCATGCGTGTTTTCTTTCCATTACATAGTCTTGTCTCGAAAACACTGTATTTTCAGAGTATCCCTAATTGCATATTTGACTTGGGAACAACAATTTCTCGAAATAGAATTTCCCCTTTGCTAGTTTTGATATTTTTGCTGAAGAAATGCCCCCTGGGTTGCATAAAGGCTGAGACAAAAGGAGGTTATGCAAAAATCGGGGATTCTGTTGAACAAGGGTTCAGATAAACAGTCTCAGTTGCACGGTTATAAACATGGGCTTGGGTTGAAAAACTCGAATCACGGGATTTAAAGGCATAATTTTTATTATGAAAATATCTATAAATGCCCTTGGAATAACGATAATGCCAGAGGGTACTGTATGCTACCCATAGTTTGCCAGGGTGGCACGCACTTCCTAGGACTAGTACACTCCAGATCTTAAAGATAAGGTGTGAAGTGCTAAATAATTTTTTCGGTAGAGGGGGAGTGACATCTAACATCTCTGTCTAAGAAAAGATGCATTTCGTTAAAAAAAAGCTCTTAATATAGCATAAATTATCTTTAAGTTTTGTTACGTAAATTTTCGTTAAGGGCTCTCGGTCATAACCTCAATAATGTCTAAAAAATTTGCATCTGATATCAAGCCTACTCCTCTAGAACCAGTTCCTTGGACCCTATCACCTTTCTATAATAAATGAATCTTTTGCATATATTACAACAAGCCATTTTTCACCTTTTATTTTTTGTTTGTCGTGCTTTTAACTGTTTTTTTCTGTGTTTCAAATTTTGTTTGTAAATTTTTTTTTAAAGAAGTAAAAAGAAACAACTAAAGAAAGCAAAAAAATACGTTCAACGTTTCGAACGAAAAATAATATGCCAGAATGATGTATGCCGACGTTGCGTAAGATGCGCTGGTCTTACATAAAGTTTGTGCCGCCATTAAGTTAAACAAAGAAAAATGCTTTGAACATTTCAGGCGAAAAATGAAAATGCTAAAAAGTATTACGTGACAGTGATGGTTGCACCGTCATCCTATAATGTGTGTGCTGTCGTTACGTTATAAGGAAGTATTCCCCCTTGGGTTCCTGTCGCAAGGTTACATTAAATTCCGGCAAGCATATTGCACCTGTCGTTTGGAATAGGGTAAGTCGTATGACGTCATTGGAATCAAGAGGGGTTTGTCTTGGAAATCTTGCCAAATGTGTTCCCTTTAATAGAACTGGTGACCGCGTTGCACAGGTGTGACGGCTTTAGGGGCTGGTAGCTCCACTTATCTAATGTGCTAAAAAATGGTGGTTGCTAAGGGTAAATATTGAACATGTTTCATAATGCCCGTCTAAGGTTTTTAATAGAAAAACATCAAGGGGAAATAGAAACAGGGGGTGGCATTGGCTAGAAACTTCATTTATTATCAAACATATACAAACCAACAAACATAACCAACAAACAAAGCCAACAATTAACAACCAACAAAGAACAACATAACCATCAACAAACATGACCAACAACCAACAAACATAACAAACAGCCGTATCCAAAACCAAAAAACATAACCAACAAACACAACCAACAAACATAACCAACAAACATAACCAGCAAACATAACCAACAACCCAAACCAACAATCATATCCAAAACCAACAGTCATAACCAACAAACAAAACCAACAAACATAACCAATATAACTAACAGCCAATAAACATAACCAACAAACGCAACCAACAAGCATAACCAAGAACATAACCATCAACCAACAATCACATCCAACAACCAAAAACCATAACGAAAAAACATGAGCAACAAACATGAGCAGCAAACATAAGCAACAAACATAATCAACAACCAAAAACCAGCAACCAACAAACATAACCAGCAACCACAACCAAATCATAACTAAAAACCATATATTAATTTCCCTGTGTAAATCTGCTATGGCCGTGCTTGAAAGAATCTGGTATGGGCGTGCTTGAAAGTAGTAAGGCCCACTGTATGGGCCCACGGTATAACAAGCCCGTGACAATACTTTCCAAACCCTATCTTCCATCGGGAAAGATATCTCGAATAGCATAGGACCCTTTTCCTGCACCCAAACACTTCTTTCCAAAAAGAGTGTTCTTTTCCAAAAACACTATCTTTTTAGACTTTACCTCATTTGAAAAATGCTAAAACAAGCCTATGCAGAACGAAGTTTAAAATCATACTATTTCACATGTCAGGATAAAAAAAAAACGAACTAACGAACTCAAATCAAACAAAAAACTTCGCGATTTGCCTCCAAGGTGGTGAATGCGAACTCTGACCAAAGGCAATGAATAACCCTTTCAAATTGAAATATAAAATTTACCCTCAGCTTTTCAAGCTATTTTTGTTTCCTGTATGAGTTAACCGCAGCCTGCATTTTTCAGAGGGTAGATAATTATTGGATTCTTTAATGGTTGAAGTATTAAAATTAAAAAGAAATGAAATTAAGTTAACAAAAAGGTCATTTATCTGACACTCAGGGCCAAGGGCCCAAGCACAGGTTTCTAAATCCTTCCCCTTCGAAACATATCATGTTTTTGTATGTCACTAACGGAACACCTACGAAACCGGAAACTACTTTTAGAATTCGAATATTATAATGTTAGTTTAGGCTCACGCCTGGATGGAAATCTACACTTTTTTCAAGAAATACTTACAATTTTAACAGCTTGCAGATATTTTAGGTTCTGGCGAATAATACCCTTAGATGCCAAATCATCATCTTCATATGATACTGAATCAGAGAGATCACCTATACTTTCTAATGATGGAGTTCTGTTCAAGATATTCTTGCCAGTGTTCGGTAGTAGCATGCTTACAAGGTTATCTAGGCTTCCAAATTCCTTGTTAGCCTTTTCAATATCATTCGAAGAAATCTGAAAGAAACTAAATTTAAATTTAATAATTTTGAAATTGAACAGTTTCAAACATAAATTCTTATCTGAGAAAAGTATAAACCTTTCTTTAGTTTTAAATGTAGAACATGACATACTTATTTTAGAAACTCAGAGACTTCAATCCTAGCATAAGGAATTGCGGTGCCATAAAATACTTAATGATATGTATGAATAATGACTACTCATAGCGAAAACGTTAAAATGCTATACATCTATATAGTCCCTGCAAAAGAAAGAATTATCCATAGCTAAAATTAATTTGTCAAACTCGTCCTGAGAGAACTAAATCTAATTCTGACAATTTTCTTAACAAAACTCGATGTGATAGCAAATCCCATTAAAGTGAAAAAATGCTTTAAAAGGCAACCATCTCGATATCATTTATGCCATATCTATGGAAAAAAAAATTGAAAAAAATACAATTCATTTATAAAAACAAGTAAGCAAACAAAAAATGGCAATAAGAAAATAATAATAAAAATTAGTATATTACGAAAAAACCCTATCCCGAACCATTAACACTACCAATTCCTGAAAATGTATTTTTTTTTAACTATTCTTAAGTTGTGGTTCACTTTCTACTTAATGAACGAAACCTGGAAACGAATCTCGAACTGATTGGACCTATGTTTCTGGACACATCGCTCTTTCTCGTTGCGTTCCGTAGCTCAAATATAGCCACAATCATTGCTACAACTATATCAGTCTTATATCCATATTCTGCAGAACTCTCCTAACATTACAACTAAAATTATTCATACAAATGGAGCACCCATAATTTATATAAATGTTACTAAGAATTAGTTCAATAAAGGCAGAGTTTTGAAAGATAGAAAATGTTGAAAAAGATTTTGAACTCCAAGGTGTCTCACTAACTTGCAAGCAGTGATATCGCAGGGCGCTCTCAAATTAAGATTTCAATCTAGAATGAATCACCAATACCGAACCTCTTCAGTTTGTGTGAGTGATAGGCCACACAAAACAACACCAGGAAAATGGGAGAAAGCTAAAGAGAGAATTAGCTAACCAAATTTTGGAAACAAATATATACATCAAAATGATATGTACTTTATCCTGATTACAAATACTTAAAATTTATTAAGTTTAAAGGCATTCATCAACATTTCTTAGCACAATTAAAGTTAAATAGTGTCTGGTTCAAATCAGATTCCGGATGACTGTTAGCCCCTTAACAGAACTTTTAAGGTACTAGCAGCAAAAAACACGATTTTGTTTTTTACCTCATGGGCACGTGTTTATTTGTTACTTTATTGATGGTTATAGGGCAAGACAGAATTTCTAGAATTTTCAACTACGTTGAAGAAAATACCTATCTCAACATTTTAATTAGGTGTGTGAGGAAATGGTGGGCGTGAGAAAGGGCTTAGTTGCTCTCCAATCACTTTCGACTATTAAAAAGGGCACTAGCCCTTTCAGTTTCCAATCAAATGAGCTTTTTTCGAAGTTTCTACGACAACACTTTCTATAAAAACCTTGTATGCCCCCAGGGCTTAAATTACAACTTTTGTCCTGAGGGCTCTGAGCGGGTTATCCTCCTCAAAGACCTATTTTCCAGAACTTTTAACTACGTTAAACAAAATTGATATCTCAAAATTTTATTGTATGTGTTTGGGGAAATGGTGGGCATGAGGGGGGGGGGGGTATTTGCCCTCCAATCACTTTCGACCATTAAAAAGGCCACTATTCTTTTGAATTTCCAATCGAATGAGCCCTTTTTGAAGTTTCTACGAAAAAACTTTCTATAAGAACCTTATATGCCCCAAAGGTATAACTTATAACTTTTGTCCTGAGGGGTTTGGGGGGTTTGTCATCCTCAAAGATATAATCTCCAGAATTTTCAACTACGTTGAACAAAATGCCTATCTCAAAATTTTGATTGGATGTGTTTGGGGAAATGGTGGGCGTGAGAAGGGGGATATTTGCTCTCCAATCACTTTTGACTATTGAAAAGGACACTAGCCCTTTGAGTCTCCAACCAAATGAGCTTTTTTGAAGTTTCTACGAATACACTTTCTGTAAAAACCTTAGATATTGAGGTGAAATTTCAGGGAATGTTGGTAGGATATATTTAGCTAAATCAAGAGACACGAACTGCATCCAAGTTATGAAAAAAGGTATTTGTAACGTCTTAGGAACGCTTAAGGGTACTTATGTGCCCTCAGGGCATAACTTAAAACCCTTGCGCTGAGGGCTATGAGTTTTCATCCTCAAAGACATAATTTCCAGATCTTTCAACTACGCTGACTAAAATGGCTATCTCAAAATTTTGATTAGATACATTTTTGGAATTGATGGGCGTGGGGTGGGGAAGCTTGTTGCCCTCTAATCGCTTTTGACTATTAAAAATGCCCTTTCAATTTCCAATCGAATGAGCCATTTTTGAAGTTTCTAGGACAACAAGGGGCCATATCAAAATTTCTCTCAGATACATTTCGGGAAAACACAAGGTGTAGGAGAGAGGGGGGTATTCACCCTACGATCACTTAAAAAGGGTATTAAAACTTCTGATTACCAATCCAATGAGTCATCTCCGAGGTTTACTTACAACCCTTGGCTGTTTGGGGGTTGTCATCCTGAAAGACAAAATTTCAGGACCTTTTATCTACGTTGAACAAAATGACTATCTCAAAATTTTGATTGGAAGTGTTTGGGGAAATCGTGGGCTTGGGAGGGGGTTAGTTGCCCTCCAATCACTTTGGATTATTAAAAGAGATATTAAAACAGGCGCTAAGCTGTTCAATTACCCATGGAATCAGCATTTTTTTAAGTTTCTACAACAACAAATGGTCATATCAAAACTTTTATAAGATAAATTTTGGGAAATTACGAGGTGTGGGGGGGGGGGTATCCGCCCTCCAATCACTTTGAATATTAAAAAGGGTACAAGAACTTTTGACCATAAATCGAATTAGCCCCGTCCGAGGTTTGTATGACCACCCTTTCTATAAAACCTTATATGCCCCCAGGGTGTAACTTACATCCCATGCCCTGGGGCTATAGGGTGGTTATAATCCTCAAATACATAATTTCGGGACCTCTCAACTACGTTGAACAAAATGGCTATCTCAAAATTTTGATTGGATGTGTTTGGGAAAATTTTAGGCGTAGGAGGCGGGTTAGTTGCCCCCCAATCATTTTCAACTATCAAAAATGGCACCAGCTCTTTCAATTTCCAATAGAATGATTGCTTTTCGAAGTTTCTACGAAATTTCCTTCGATACGAAGTGCCCTGGTCTAGAAATCCTGCCCTTTTTAATAGTCGAAAGTGATTTGAGGCCAACTAACCCCCCTCTCACGACCACCATTTCCCCAAACACATCCAATCAATTTGTAGATACCCATTTGGTTTAACGTAGTTTAAAGCTCTGGAAATTAGGTCTTTGAGGATGACACCTTCCCCCTCCCCCACAGCCTTCAAGGCAATGGTTGTAAGTAATGCCCTGGGGGCATATAAGGATTTTTTTATAGTAAATGTTGTCATAGAATCTTCAAAGAGAGCTCATTCAATTGGAAATTGAAAGAGCTGGTGCCCTTTTTAATAGGCTAGTCGAAACTAATAGGAGAGCAACTAAGTCCCCTCTCACGCCCACCATTTCCCAAAATACATCCAATCAAATTTTTGAGATAGCTAATTTTTAAACGTAGCTGAAAGTTCTAGATATTATGTCTTTGAGGATGATAACCCCCCCCCCCCACGCCCCTCAGGGTAAGGGTAATAGGTTATGCCCTGTGGGCATAGAAGGTTTTTATAGAGAGTGTTGTCATAAAAGCTTCGAAAAGGGCTAATTCAACTGGAAATTGAAAGGGCTAGTGCCCTTTTTAGTCAAAAGTGATTGGAGGAAAACTAACAAAAACCCCTCCCACGCCCACCATTTCCTCAAACACATCCAATAAAAATTCTGACATAGCCATTTTGTTTAACGTAGTTGAAGTCCAGAGATTATGTCTCTGACGATGACAATCCTCAAAAAAAGGCTCAATCGATTTGAAATTTAAAGGGCTAGTGCCCTTTTTAATAGTCGAAAGTGATTGGAGGGCAAATGCCTCCCTCCCACGCCTACCATTTCCCCAAACATTTCCAATCAAAATTTTGACATAGTTATTTTGTTCCGTCTATCAGAAAGGTCTCGGAAATTATGTCATTGAGGATTACAAATCCCCCATGCCCTCAGGGCAAGGGTTGTAAGTTATGCCCTGGGGACAAACAGGGTTTTGATAGAAAGTGTGGTCATATAAACTTCGGAGGGGGGCTCATTGGACTGGTAATCAGACACTCCCATGCTGTTTTTAAGAGTCAAAGTGATCAGAGGCCAGCTATCCTTCCCTCCCCCCCCCCCTACAAACAAGTCGTATTGTCTCGAAATGCGCCTAATAGAAATTCTGAGATATTCATTCTATTCAAAATAGCCTAAATATCACATAACAAGGCTTTTGGGGTTGAAACAAACCCCAGAGATTAGGGGCAAGGGTTTTAAGCTATGCCCAGGGGGTATGTAAGGTTTTTATGATAGTGATGGTTGTTTAACTTCAGAAGATGCTCCGTCTATCTCCCTGAAAAAGACTATGTCAATATAAAACGAATTAATCAAAAAAGCCTTTTGCAAAAAATAAGCTTTTCAAAAAAAAGAACTCCATTAAACCATAAACGAACAAAATAGAATCAAATAATCTACCAAGCATACAAATACCACAAATCAGTATCAATAAATAGATGAAACCCAAACAAACAAAAATTAAAATAAGTCAAACTCAAAACGAGCAGAAATTAATCTGAGTAGGCTTCAAAACCCTATGCTTTCTATAAGCCAGAGCACAATTTGTACTTTACTGAAAAAACGCTTTTAAATGTTTTCACTTTTATAACTTTAAGAAATCAAAAATTAATTAAGATTTTAAGGAATAAAAATCCGCATATGTATACCAAACGGACAATGCACATTTTCTTCAGTAAATTCATTCGATTTTTTTTTCAGTAAAGTACAAATTAAATTCTGGCTTTTAAAAATCATAGGGTTTTGAACCCTATGACACTCTGATTAATCCTTTACAAAAATAATGGGGCCGGGACTCATGCCAAGGATGGGAATATTGCCAGCTGACCGCATTGCTCAGGTGCTAGTAACATAATTTATTGCTACTTGTTTATTATCCCGACCGCCCTCCGCTTACTCATATAAAAAATTTCGTCACCAGGAATCCTGGGGAGCCTTCCAGCCGCTCGGAATCTTGCCAGCCGCTCGGAATCTTGCCAATACTGAAACAAAATTCCGTCACCTGGAATACCAGGAAACCTGCCAGCCGCTCGGAATCTTGCCATGGGTGGGAATCTTGCCAGCCAGAAAGAGGGCTCCAGTAGGAATCATATGCTATTTTCCTAGGGATGCGCTCAGTATCATGCGAGGGGTTGGATTTTTGCCAATACTGAAACAAAATTGGAAAACTTGGGCGTCTTCCAGAATAGAGCTCTAGGCAATGTACTAAAAATGGCGGTTGCTAAGTGAAAATAGTGGGGCTGTCACTGGAATCCCATGTTAATTTTTCTATGGATGTTGTCGGAAGCCTGCCAACCGCTCGAAATCTTGCAAGGACATGCGCTCGGAATCTTGCCAGTGACCGCTAGAAACAAGGATGCCGTGACCTAACAGGGCTATCATGGCAAAAGGGATAGGGCTGTCAGAGAAATACCATGTTAATCTGCTATGTGTGTCGTCGAAAGCCTTATCACGATACTACTTACACCTTCCTCAGGAGCTGTGAGGGGAGGGATTTGTGTATAGCGGAAGAATATTTATTTGACATTTTGAACAAGTTGGCTATTCCAACATTTTTAATTAGATGTTGTTGGGGAAATTGGAATTAAAATGGGCATGGGAGTCGAAATGGGTGCCCTTTCAACATGCCCGGAAAGTTTAAGCTTAATATCATCAGCTGTTCTCGAGATATTGTAGATGATCCTTTCAAAAATTAAATAAAAAAACAAATTTTTTCAACTGAAAGTAAGGAGCAACATTAAAACTTAAACGAACAGAAATTGTTACGTATATAAAGGGGGTTGCTCCCTCCTCAACACCTGGCTCTTTACGCTAAATTTTTTAGAACTTTTAAAAAGTCGTCTTATTGTTCTAATTAAATGGCCCTCATGTTTCAGGAGTCATTATTCAAGAATTGGGGCAAAATTCAAACAATATTGTAAAGAGCAAGGTTTTGATAAGGGGCCAATTCCCTTTATATACGTAATGATTTATGTTTGTTTTAACTTTTCATGTTGCTCCTTACTTTCAGTTGAAAAAACTTGTTTTTTATTTAATTTCTGGTGTTTTTTTAAATAGTGCCATGAAATCTGTCGCAACCTTCGCGGAGAAAACTCCTTTCGACGGAAATATCCTCTAGACAATTCAATCTCGGTGAAGATTTACCCCGGACAATTACTCTTAACCACTCAGCGCGTAAAATTGAGACGGAAAAGATAAAGCAAGACATATAAGAAGAATTTTGTATTAGAATTCTGGCACATTCCTCAAGTGTATAATTTTCCCTGACAAATTCACTCCCTGGAAGCCTCCCTCCCCATGGAAAACTCCCCCGTGGAAAAACCCTTAGCAGGAAATCACTCCCCCCCCCGAAAATGTATGTATGCATCCCAATAGTAAATACTATGCGCAAAAAATGTGCAAATTTTATAAATTAAAGACCCTTCCCTGGGGCTTTAGGGGGGTCATGTTTTACCCAAAGGCATGGTTAATGGGCCTTTCAACTATGATGAATAAAATGGCCATCTCAAAATTTTGATCAGACGATTTTGGGAAAAAACGAGGGGGAGGGGGCCTAGTAGCCCTCCAATTTTTATGGTCACTTGAAAAGGGCACCAAAACTTTTAATTTCTGTTCAAATGAGCCCTCTCCCGATAATCTAGGACTACTGAGTCGATACCATCACCTCTGGGGAAAAAAATGAAATAAACAAACACGCAATCCGTTATCTTTCTTCTGGCAAAAAATAAAAAATTCCATATTTTTGCATATAGGACCTTGAAACCTACACAGTAGGGTTGTCTAATAGGCTTAATATGATGGTGTTATTTTCATTAAGATCACCTGACTTTTAGGGGCTGTTCCCCCTTTTTTCGAAATTCAGGAAAATTTTCTCAGGCACGTAACCTTTGATGGGTAAGAATAAACTTAATAAAGTTTAAATGTTTGAAATCAGCATAAAAAAAACAATTCTTTTAATATATCTATTGGTATCAGAATTCCATTCTTTAGAGTTCCGGTTACTATTGAGCCGGGTCGCTCCTTACTTACACTTCGTTACCACGAACGGTTTGACTGGATACTTATATTTTATTTTGATTTAGTTAAACATCCTCATCAACATTCCTCCAAGTTTTGCCTTAATGAAGTCTTTTCGAACACACGTAGAATCAAAAATTTTCCCTTTTCCTAATTATAAATCCTTTAATTGTAAAAGGATAAATTGTAAAATGTACAATCGTTGCCCTTGGGGCTTTAGGGGGCATATTTCAAGGGCAAAGAGTGGAGAGGTTTTATAGCCCTCCAGTCACTTTTCAATATCCCCCTCAATATACCTCGTAAGCTTGAACTTAATATTCTCAACTGTTCCTAAGATATAGATGATACGCCCATCTGCCAACCAGCATGCCCATAGATTGTTTTATTATATTAGCATACCTCTCTAAAACTGTGGAGGATTATGTCATTATCAAAGGCATAGTTATTTGAGCTTTAGACTATTTAAAAAAAAAACATTTCTGTTTCAATATTTTAGGAATGTTTTTGGAGAGAGGGCAGGTAAAGATGGTATTGAAGGGAGGTTGGCAGCCCTCCAAATACTTTAAAATATCCCCGTCAACATGTCCTAAAAGTTTCAACTTAATACCTCAGCACTTCTTAAGATATTACACATCTTGATTTTGTATAATATACCTATCATCATTCACCTCAGTTTCACCTTAATACCCACAGCGTTTTGGATACACCCAGAATGAAAACTTTCCTCTTTCCCCCACAATAAATCCTGCATGTAAACAATGGATAAATTGCATAATTTATAATATTTGCCCAGGATCTGTGGTGGGATAAGGCATCTCTGGAGGCCTAGCCATTAAACTTATTTGAACAAAATGATAGTCATAAAGATTCGATCATTGTTAAGGAGAGGGAGCAAAAAAAGCCCGAAAAAGGAGGACGGGAGGCTGGCTTGCCTCTAGTCTCTCTTCAACATCCGCTAAATATAGCTTGACATTTCAACCTAATACCTTCAGCCGTTCCTTTGATATTGCGGACATTCCCTTTCCATAACTAGCAAGCATATGATTTGTTTTACTGTGTTTGGCATTCCTCTCAACATTTCCTTAAAATTTCACCTTAGTGTTATAAGCTTTTTCTACCTTTTTTTTTCTGGTCATAGAACCTTACAGGGGAGACAATGTTGAAGTGTTTTTTATTGTAAATTTATTGATAAAGGAAAAACTCTCTCTCTTTCCTCTTCTCCTCTCTTTCTCTCTCTCTCTCTCCCTCTCTCTCCCTCTTTCCTCTTTCTCTTTCTCTCTCCCTCTCCCTCTCTCTCCGCCTCTCTCTCTCTCTCTCTCTCTCCTCTCTCTCTCTCTCTCTCTCTCTCTCTCTCTCTCTCTCTCTCTCTCTCTCTCTCTCTCTCTCTCTCTCTCTCTCTCTCTCTCTCTCTCTCTCTCTCTCTCTCTCTCTCCCTCTCTCTCTTTCAATATGCATAACAACACCTATTGCATAAAAAACAATCCTGAAGGCACAGTTATTTGACCTTTAGATCATTTTGAACAAAATGGCTATTGCAAAATTTTGATCGGATGCATTTGGGGGAAAGGGCATGGAAAGAGGGACTACAATTCTTGAAAATGGCACTGGAACTTTCAATTACAGATCGTAAAAAAAAATTATATGATATCACCATGCAACTTGCATAACTTATAACCCTTATCCCGGGGGTTGGGAGGGTTTTTTTGAACCCCGGGGGCATAGTTATTTGAGCTTCGAACTGTTTTGGACAAAATTTTATCTTAACATTTTGATCCTTTGTGTCTGGCGAAAAAATGCGCTGGGGGCTGGTTGTCTTCCTATCACTTTTGATTCTTAAAACGGGTAATAAAACTTTTGATTTCCAGTCGAATGAGCCCCCTCAGAAGTTTATACAACCACCCCTCCCATAGGGTTGCCTCTAATTAACTAAAAGAAAAAATCATCCTAAAGTAAGGAAAAACATTTAAACTTAAAATGAACAGAATTTTTTCCGCATATGAGGGGAGTTGTCCTTCCTCAACCTCCGCTCAGTACGGTAAAGTTTTTTAAAGTTTCAAAAGTGTTTCTTATTCTAATTAAGCGATCCCTATGTTTCAGGAGTCCTTCTTTAAGAACTGGGACAAAAGATCTAACTTTAGCGTAAATAGTGGGGTATTGAGGAAGAGGCAGTCACCCTCATATAGGGAATAATTTCTGTTCGTTTTGAGTTTTAATGTTGCTCCTCACGTTCAGTTTAAAAAAAAAGTTTTTTAAATTTAATTTCTGATGGTTTTTCAAATAATGTCGGGAAACCCATCTCCACCACCATGGGAATCCCCACCCAAGGAAAAATTCCTCCATGGAAATTTACCCCACGTAAATCTCCCCTCCACTACCAAGAAGTTGCCCCGGACAATTCCATCCTCACTGCAAATTCCTACCAGAAAATATCTTGCTTATGATTTCTTCTGAAAAATTCTCCTTGGCATACAATCATTAAAAAAAAACACTTGTTTTATATTTGATTTCTGATCATTCTTCAATTAATATTGGAAATCCTCCCTATTTGGAATGTTTTTTCCGGAATCGTCCCCCCTCCCAATGGAAAGTACGTCCGACGGAGAATTATTTCTGGTGATAATTCTCCATTGAGAATTTCTCCAAAAAAAATCCAACCCCACTGAAAATTTACCCATGACCATTCCCCCCCCCCAAAAAAAAAATCTTCAATTGTAAAATTGAGTCGCCACAGAGAAATTTAGAAGAAATGAAATGAATTTCCTAAATGAATTCTGGCAGTTTCTCCCCGTTTATTATCTCCCCTTGAAAGTTTGCCCTTAGAAATTTCCACCCCAATGGAAAATTCTCGAGCAGAAAATTCCCCACCCTCTCCAAAAATATCTATACGGGCAAGTTTTATAGCTTGCAGCCCTTTTTCCGGGAAAATGGGGGTTATGTCATCCCCAAAAGCACGGTTTATAAACCTTTTAACTATAGTACATAAAATGGCAATATAAACATTTGGATCGGCCGACACTGGGTAAAAAGGGCGTGGGAGGGTGGGTAGTTACCTTCCAACATTTTGGGTCGCTCAAAAAGGGAACAAGAACTTTTTATTTTCTTTTCATGTGAGCACTCTCCCGATCTTATAACACCACTTGTTCGGTACGATCACTCATGGGAAGAACAAAAAATAAATAGATAAATAAATAAATTAACTCATACCCGTGATTTTTCTTCTGGTAAAAAATTTAAAATTCTACGTTTTTGCAGATGGAAGCTTGAAACCTCTGCAGTGGGGCTCTCTAATACGCTGAATCTGATGGTGGAATTTTCAATAAGATTTCATGACTTTTGGGAATGCTTCCCTCCTTTTTCGAAAATAAACTTTCTCCAGATCGTAACATTTGATGGGTAGCATTAATCTGAATGCTTTTTATATATTTAGAATCAGACAAAAGGCCAGTTCTTTTTATGTATCTATTGTTATCAAAATTCCAATTTTTAGAGTTTCGGTTACTATTGGGCTGAGTTACTTTTTACTAACAGTTCGTTACTACGAACTGTTTGATCTTTTTCTTTGTTGTTGTTGATGTTTTGAAAAATGAAAAAAACAGACCTTTGGCAAAGCGTAAATGACGCTAGTCTTTCAAAAGCTTAGTCCCACTCTTATTCCTGGTGGCTTTGATTTTCAAACAGGTGGCTTTGAGTGGTATTTTTATATTATTTTGTTGCTGTTGTTGTTGACAATACGAAAACAACAACACATTGTTCAACATAGATATTGTTTTCGATAAAGCCCAAATAACGTTCTAGTTTTTGTAAGGATTAAAGGGATGGCAGCAGGGCCGTATCCAGTATTTTTTTTTTGGGGGGGGGTTTGTTTTACAAAGTAATTTTTTCAGGGGGAACGGGGGGAGGTAACAAAAAAATGTTTAAACCCATCACAAATTTATGTAGCCTATATTCCTTTTTGTTACGTTTTTATGAATTGGAAATGCATTTCGAAGGGAGGGGGGGAGTTAAAACCCCCAAATTCCTCCCCCTGGATACGGTCTTGGATGGCAGCCTTACTCTTATTTATGGTATTTTCCTTTTTTTAAACAGATTTAATTATTCATTTTCTCTTACGTTCAGGTTTCATTCATTCATTTATAGAAATACCTGTTAGTTCTAAGTTTGGTATTTTATAAACGCTTTAAAATATTTGGCCTCGATGAAGAGGGCCTTAGGCTGCATTCATTAATTTTTCGGTATAAAGTATCCTTGAAGTATTTTATTTTTGCCTGCTTTTATATCAAGCAATCGACCGATATATTTTTAATACTTGAGTTTACTTAGTACTCCACTTGTGATGATTTTCTTCATGGTAAATGCTTGTAAGGGATTGTGAAAGGAAGCATTGTTCTTTGAGTAAAAAGACAAAATTTTAGAGGAAATCCACCTTACCTCTTTTCCATTTATTTCCCTCAATCCAAGATGATTTAGCCGGTAGATGATGTAAGATTTCCAATTTTTCTTCCTTGTAATACCATTGCCTTCACTTTTTATATCTAAATAATGAATTTTTTCTAACATTCCAAACATATTAATTTGTCCCAAATATGATATATTTGTCTCTTTCATGACAAAGGTTACAGCATTTGGTAACATTATTTGCATCTTTCTGAAGACTGGCGGTAGCATATCAAATATAACAAGATTGAATAGAACATTAGTGACACACTTACAAAAATCAACCGGCAAAGGCTTCTCTATAAGTTTTTTTACCGCACTAACTCCGTATACTTCCATGCTCGACTCTTCAATTTTAATTACAAAATCTTTTCCTTCGTCTTTGTAGCTTGTTTTTGAGCTTGTCTTTCGTGGGCTTTTGTTTCTTTTCGGTTTTGCCGTAATTGGTATAGCTCCAGGTGCTTCTTCTAAATTGGAATGGTCACGTAAGACAACTGTCTCTCTTATCAAAGTAGAAAAATCTCTTCTGGGAAACAATTTTGATTGAGATGCTGCCTCCAATCCCGCATATACATCGTGGTTTTTTGGCAATATTTTTACTATGGGCCTGGGTGTATCTTCGTCTTTGGACGGGATAAAGTCATTTCCACGGTAAATTTGCTGGATTATCTGAGTTCTAGTTGAAAACAATGGCACAGAACTTATTCTCTTAGATTGAGGCCGAGCAGTGATAGACATTCGCTTCCTTTGACGGGCTCTTAAATGCCCTCCACTTGTTGGATTTGCAGAACTGCTGTGAGTACTAGCAGCTAATGAGCCTGCGTCCAAAGCCCGACATCTTGTCATCGGTCTCACTATCGCGATCTAAAAAAAAGAAAAAAAAAGGTAAAAATTTGAACCACAAAAGACAGGCTTAGCAAAATATTCTAATCTTATCTGTTTTTGTTACATACTGAAGGATGATTCCATCCTCAAAAAGTGTTCGCTAGAAGCCACGGCACTAGAAACAACAAGCAAAGTGCATCTCTGTATTTTTTTAATTTTTTTTTTTTTGTCTATAAGACAAGGAGTTGTCTGCTTTTTTTTAAGCTGCCAAATCTTCAAAACCAAGATTCATTGGTTATCCTCTAATGCGTGTCTGACCCTTAATCCCAAACAAGGTGTTTTCATTGAGAGTTATGGCTTCCATGTGGGTTTTTTCTTTGAGCACACCACTTCGTTTGAATGGAGTCGTCGAAAGAACTTTGAAAGGAGATTATCCTACTGGAAATGCTAAAAATTATGTGCTGCAAATGCAGAAAATTAAAGTGATGAATTTAGATCTATTTTGTTATAATATATTGAATTGTTCCTGTAGGAATGTACTTGATATTCTTATGATATTCCTCTATTATTCTTTACTGTCTTCACTTAATTTTGACAGGTGCCATGTTACACTTTGAGCAAATAGTTTAGATGATATGTCCCTTCCCACTAATATTTATTTATGTTTGTTTGTGATTCTGTCCCCTTCATGTTGCCTGATTTACATTATATTCTTGTCATGCCAATATACTTGTAACTCACATAATTTCAACTGGTCACACATTATAGTTGGTCCCAATACTTATAATAATATGTGCCTTCCCGCTGACTTTTCTTTATGTTTGTTTGTTATCCTTTCACCATCATGTAGCTTGGCTTCTATAATATTTTTGTCATGTCAGCACATTTGCAGCTCACATAATTTTGACTGGTTCCATATTACATTTTGGGCAAATATTATGAATAACATATGCCATCCCACTATTATTATTTTTTTATGTTAGTTTGTGATCCTATAACCTTTATGCACGCTGATTTCTTTCATATTTTTGTCATTTCAGCATAATTGCAGCTCATATAATCTTGACTGGTTCCACATTATACTTTGGGCCAATATTTTGATGAATATGTGCCACCTGCCCCTATTATTTCCTTATCTAGGTTAGTGATCCTTTTGCCTTCCTGTAGCCTGAATTCTATCATATTTTTCTCATGTCAGCACACATGCAACTCACATAATTTTGACTGGTCCCATATTATACTTTGGGCCAATATTTTGAATAATATATGCCATCTCATTGGTATTTCTTTATCTTTGTTTGTGATCCTATCACCCTTGTGTACCCTGAATTCTATCATATTTTTATCATGTCCGTATATATGCAGCTCACATAATTTCTTACTACCATATTATACTTTGGGCTAATATTTGGAATAATAAGTGCCATTCCATTGATATTTATTTATATTTGTTTACGATCCTATCAGCTTCATGTAGGCTGATTACTATCTTATTTTTGTTTCGTGTCAGCATACTTACAGCTAACATAATTTTTACTGGTCCCAAATTACAAATTGAGCCAATACTTTGAATAAAATGAGCCCTCCTACTGATACCTCTTTATGTTTGTTTGAGATCCTTTCACCTTCATGTAGCCTAATTTCTATTATTTGTTTGTCAGTCCAGCACACCTGCAGCTCATGTAATAGCAACTGGTGTCACTTTATACTTTGGCCTAATACTTTGGATAATTTGTGCAATTCCACTGATATTTTTATGTATGCATTTGTTATAGGTGATAAATAGGGTTGATTTCTCTTTCCTTATAAATTCTTCTATTCAGTATTCTCCTATATTTGCTCAACCATGTGGTACTGTTAAACAGAGACACACATATTTGACCCTCTCCTTGAGTCTATGGTTAATTCTAGCTGCAATTATCATATACAACTAGCTGCAATTAAAATACGTATTAAAAATATAAGAATATAGAGGTTCCTTACGTAAGTTAATTCGTAAGTTACGTATATTTATTGCTAATAAAAACGATCGTAAATAAAATTAAACAGGTTTTGAGAAACCCATTTAACCAAATAAAAGTAAAATTAATATTCAATTTGTTTTTTAATTATTCATGTACGGTGAGCCAAAATCAAAACCTGCATTAATTCAAAAACGTTCAAAAATTAAACAAAAGAAAACAAGTTTTTTTTAACTGAAAGTAAGGAAACGACGTTAAGGGGCTGTCCCCTCCTCAACGCCTCGCTCCTTACGCTAAATTTTTACTTTCTCACAACTCTATTTTTGTTAAACAATAAAAAACTTTAGCGTAAAGAGCAAGGCGTTGAGGAGGGGACAACCCCTTTCATATACAGAATAATTTCTGTTCGTTTTAAGTTTTAACGTCGGTCCTTACTTTCAGTTGAAAAAAAAATTGTTTTTTTTGTTTAATTTCAACCTATGGACCCATTTCTCTCCTTCCTGTAATATCAAAGGTTGTTGAAAAAGTAGTGTATTGTAGACTCTCTTCATTTGTATTTAGTACTAATACGACTGCAGGAAATTCTCTCATAACTAACCATCAGTATGGCTTTCATCCCAGTTTTTCTACCTTGCATGCACTTCCAGATGCAACAGAGTTTGTGAGTGTTAATCTTGACAAGGGCTTGTGTGTTTTGGGTCTATTTCTTGACTTTTCAAAGGCATTTGATATGGTCGTTCACTCTGTTCTTTTGTCTAAATTATCTTTATTTGGGGTGGATGGAGTCCCACTTGAATTATTTAGTTCTTAACTCTCAAGAAAATCTCAGTATGTTTCGGTTATTGGTACTTCTTTTTCCACCTTGCCTATTTTGAAGGCTGTCCCACGGGACTTTGGACATTGGTCACATTTGTTTTATATTTATATTAATAAAATTGTTGATGGCGGTTATCCCCTTGTGCAACCTATTGTTTTTGCTGACGAGAGTCACTTTTTCATTGCTGCAGTGGACTTGTCATCTGCCCCTTGTCGACCTCAAGGTCTTCTTGATAACGTAAAAGGTTGGTGCTGGTCAAATGGTACGACTCTCAACAGCTAAAAAGGCGCCATTGTACATTTCAGGACCCCTTATCGTATGAGAGACGTAAGGGAGCCAACCATCCTGACGTATGGGAATGATATTATACCGCAAGCTACTATAGTGAAATTTCTTGGTGTGTATCTTGACTGTTTTCTTTATTTTAAACCCCATATAACTCACACCCATTCCCTTGTCCTCCGTCAATCTTCAATGTTGTACAGGGTCAACTCATTTCTTCCCCCAGATGTTATGCTTTCTCTTTATTATGCTTTTATTTTTTCTTACCTCTCTTATTGCTGTTCTGTCTTGGGTAGTACTAATAAATCTCTTCTCTGCTCACTTCAAAGAGCCCAAAATAAGGCAGTGAAGGCTACTTTTCTTCTATCGGTTTTACCCTTCCTCTGATCTTTATAATGATACTGGAATAGCTCCGCTGGATAGTATTGTGAGTAAAAGTTACCTTTATTTAGCGCATTCTGCTTTTCTAGGTACACTTCCACCGTCTCTGCAGCAGTTTTCTTTCTGTCAGGCTCAGGTAGGTACTCTTCTTTTTTACGTAGCTCTTATCGTAGACTTATTTTACCTAAACGATCATCAACAGCAGGTCAGAGGTCTCCTGTTTATCAATCAATTCTACTATGGAACGCCATCCCTCCTGATGTCTCTTTATCTCTTTCTGCAAAGGCAGTTTCTCACCGGGTCTTTCCAGTATAGTATTTTCTCCCTTTTTTCTTTTTTTGAATTCCATCCGAATTTATATGTCTCTCTTTCTTCATTCAATATATTTTTCAGATTTTAAAATATTTTTTTGATTCTATCTTAATTTTTAATCTCTTTTCTTCATTTAAATATTTTGTTTTTCAGCTATATGTTAAGTTTCCTTCTAAATCCCCTATTTCATATATGCCCTTGTCTTGATCCAGTGTTTTTTTTTTTTTTTTTGTATATGTATGTGTTTTTTTATATGCTTTATAATAGTGTTTTATTTTGTTTTCCTGGCCCTTTACAAGCTGAGCTTCTTGGGCGTGTAAAAACTTTACGTTTGTAATTGTTTTTTTTTAGTATTAATATATTGATTGATTGATTGATTGATTGATTGGAATTGAAAGTTCTGATGCCCTTTTTAAGAGTCAGATGTGATTGGAGAGCAACCAACAACCCTTCTTGCCTTATTTTGCTACCAGGCACCCTTTAACCACAAATATATCTGATGAAATTTTTTAGCCATTGTGTTATGAATAGTCATAGTATGAAATGCCATTTTGTTATGAAAAGTCGGAAGGTTCCATAAATTTGGCTCCGAGTATGGCATAGTCCCCAGAACCTCTGAGGAAAGGGCCGTAAAATATGCAAGATGCACATTCTTTAAACATGGTTTTTTATGGAAAAAAGGGGCATGTTAAATCCTGGGTGTACAATTACCTCAAAACTTTTAGAGATCGTTCTCTTGGTCCAAAGGATTAAACAAAATGTTGTGGGAAAGGGGAGAGTAGTATTGGGCGTGAAAATCCTAAAAAAAAATTCTTGATTAGTTATGCTCTGAGTCTATGATTAGTCTCTTGATTAGTCATAAACTTTTGATTAGTCTATGCTCTTACGGATCGTTTGCTATGCTAGTTTTCGCAGGGTCTCAAAATAATATACTCATAGAACGAGACAAATTCCCGAGTAAATAAAAAAAAATATTTGCACCTGAATTCTTAAACAATTTACAATATCTCGAGAATGGCTTAAGAAATCCAAATGAAACTTCGAGGGAATATTTAAGAGACGCGAAGGGCTGATAGAGTGGAAGTTAAATTTAGACATGGGGAAGGGATCAAGTGAAAAATTTTAACTTGGGGAGCAGATATAGATCGAAAAATATTATACATATCCAGTCAATTGAAATACCATGTCTGA
>NC_142809.1:25882866-25900366 GCF_049724085.1 Artemia sp. Qi Xiang Cuo
AGCTGTAAACGAAATGGATAGTTCAATATCGGCTACAGCAACCAACCACAGGCCCCAGAATTTGATTTTGGTGATGAGATAATGGGAAAGCATCTCCATAATATTCCCTATGGCCAGCTTAAGTTTATTGACTACATTAAAAAAAATGTTGTTTTTTCTTATTCGGATACACTATCCCCTGAACAGTAGTTTTAACTTAGTTTGCAGAATCTCCTTCTCCAATTATCTATTCTTTAAAGGGGCTAATGTTATGAAATTGTCTTGGAGTTAGCATTTCTGCTGTGAAGCAAGACATACGATTCGGTCACCTTTGCGGGACTAGTAGTGTGACTGTATCGTAGAAAATTGTGGAAAAACTGCTATACTCCCTCTGGTAATCCCTCAGAGTATATAAAATAGCCTGTAATTACAACAGATTTAACTATCAGTAATGCAAATAATACCTATACTTTCTGCGAAAAATTTCTACGTTCCGGGGGCCCAGTATTGGCTCTCGTCGGTCCACCGTCAATGATTACGTGTAATAAGATGGTAAATTGCTATCTGAATTCCTAAAGATAAAGTGCTATCTTTTGTTTAGTCTTTATTTTTGGTAGCGAATTAGTTTTTAAATATTAGTATGTAACTTGAGTATATTGAATACAGCTTATTATACTAAGTTCCATGTCTCTGTTTAACAGTAGATCTTAAAGTTAGATACGTAGTTTTACAGTTTTACAAGTAGTTCGACGGCAATTTACACATCCTCTTCCCCAATTGGTGATGCTGGCAATACTCATACTGTAAAATGGGAAGGTGGTTAATCTGTGGTTTATGTTTGACGGATTAACCTCTTTGGTACATGACCTTTTCCTGTATCCTTTTTTTCTAGCGATTAAGATCATCTTAACACTTGACTATCTTAAATATATGACAGACTGATCAAAAGTAAAAGTAGTTTAAAGAAAACCGTTCCCACCTTTATCAAGACTTGAACTCGGTAAAAATATCTGATTTAAAAAACTAATACCACAGGAACTTTACGATTATTAAGACATAACACAGGAAATATTAGCCTTCAAATATATCTAGGTGGCTTTGCAGCCTCTGTTAAAAATGCGTTGCGACTTAAAAAGGAGATTTATCAAATACCCATGTAGCCTTACCCTCTCTATCCATTTTGCTGTTGCTGAAATTTTCAACAAACGAACCGCTTCAACTTTTGTAAATCCATTCTTTTTCCCCAAGTGACACATCTGTTTATATGCGTTTAAGCTATAGTATAGATGATCATTTGACGATTGAATTTTAGAATTGACTTTGATTGAGACACGTGCTCCCACATGTCTTTTCTAGCAGCGTTAACTCTTAAATTAAACATCAATTTTAATGTTAAACGGCACTTTTGAATTAGAGGAAGTTTACCTAAAGATTTTATCTTGTAGTCGCGTTGATCATCAATTAATTCTTAATCTTTTTATCAAGAATTGTGTTTTTCAACATGCAGCAACAATTCGTGAAAACAACAGAAACATTCAACATATAGTTTTGTTTAGAAATAAAAAACTGTATAATAAGAAAGTGCTCCATTCTCGTGACTGTCGGATTTCAATATTATCAGTGTAACTATCGTGCAAAATTTACAATTACACTGTATGTTTCATTTTGGCAGCATGCCATAAATAAGAATTTTGGGCAAAGTACTCCATTTTCGAATGTTCTACTAGCATGTGTTTTCACCTCAAGTTGCAATACATGGATATAATTCTAACTTTTCTAGAAAAAGCTATTTGGAGCTTTTTCTAACATGAAATAAGTGAAACAGATAATTTGGGAGACCACACTGCCTTTCCATGACGATAAAATAAAAATTCAAAATAGGGATAAAATCCTTTTTAAAAGACAGTGTATAGAAATTCACAAAAATACCAGATATTTCGGTCACATATACAGTGACCGAAATATCTGGTATTTTTGTGAATTTCTATACACTGTCTATTAAAAAGGATTTTATCCCTATTTTGAATTTTTATTTTATCAAAATAAGTGAAGTATGATATTTAGAACTGTTAATCATTCTTGTGGTTTCTACTAAAGCTATTTATTTTATTATCAAATTTATTATCATTTATCAAATGATATTTATCAAATTATTTCAAATTTTGATCAAAATTGAATCAAATTTTTATTATCAATTTTTAAGATACCAATCTTTGAGACGCTGTGGAAAAAAAAGAGGAGAAGCGTGAAATAAAGTTAGACCTAGACATGATAGACTATAGGCTATTGGTAATGTACCAACATTGAAAAGCGCTGTAAATTATCTAAGGACCCTAGAACCCCCGGAATTGGAATATTGAATGAGTAGGGATTTCGATCTTGTAACATATCCTATTTGGTACTTGTGTGATAAACGCCCTACCGTTCAAGTTGTTCATTCATTGACGCATTGTAGAACCGGTTGTTTTTTCGTTAGTTTCTTTCAGCTTAGCATTAGACAAGGCAGAGAGAAGTGATAGAATAGATGGGAAATACATAATTTAGGCGATCTATTTGCACATTAGGGGGGGGGGGGGGGAGGGCGTAAAGTATTGGGACAGTGTGAAGTTAGAAAACAATTCTTACTAAATAATATGCAGAATCATTGTACCTAACACATTATGCATGAGGAACCGTTATACTTTACCCCTCCCCCTAATGTGCAAATATAGCCCAAATATGTTCTAAAGTATTACATTTTTATCTTGCTTTAGTATATTTCATTAGGATTGAGCGTCAGAGAAACATTTTAGAAGAACATTAGGTAGGGCGTCTATCATGCAAGTACCTTCTATTTTTATTTACGAGAATATATGGGGACAACCTTCTAACCACCCTCCCCCCCCCCTCTTGCAAAATAGAATGAAATTTTTGAAGTGCTTACGGATTTTAGCTTCTATATTATGAAAAAAGCAGAAAGACGAAGACTTTCACCAGGCTTTCTCCCTCTATGTACATATATTAGCTACTCAGTCGATCTTACTCGAAAATCTGTGTATTTGAAGGTTTCGTGTTTTCAGGCCATAGCCAAGAAAAAAACGACATATGGAGACTCAGAAAAGAGCTATTTGAAAAAAGACAATATGATAAAAATGTTCGACCGACTAACCACGAGCATGGGCCGACTGAAATTATGCTTCAATTTACATTTGTAAGGATTAAAGTGGTACGTCAAACGTTTTATTTTTATTGTTTTTATTAGTTTAGAGCAAAAATAGTGTAAGTAATCATAATTTTAGTTAAAATTGATTTGGTTTTCCTTGAAATCGTGGGAAAATGTTTTTGCCATTGTTTTCTGTTTTTAGTATCTCATTTTGTACCTAATCAAAGAAAACATTTTGTTCGTCCCCAATTCGATGTTTTTTTTTTTCTTTTTTCACTACACCTATATTACGTAACTTTCTAAAAAGCGGTAAAATGGTTCTTTTAAAAGCCATAGGGTAAGAAAAATCATCTTGCCCCTGCAATTGCGATCATAAATTTTTCTTATCACAATTAAACCACAGTTTCAAAACTTAAATACGAGATGTTATTTCTTTTTTCAATACATCAGATCTACGTAACTTTCTAAAGGTGATAGTGTGGCCTTTAAAAAAGACCATACGGTAGGAAAAATTATCTTGCCAGTGCAACTGAGATAATAAATTCCTTTAATCACAACTAAAACCAAATATCAAACTCAAATACGAGATGTTATTTCTTTTTTTTTCACCAAACCAGGTCTACATAACTTTCTAAAAGCGACAGACTGCTCTTTTAAAACCCATACGATAGAAAAGATCATCTTGTTACCGAAATTTTGATTGTAAATTATTTTTATCACGATTAAACCACAATTTCAAACTTAAACACGAGATTCTATTTCTGTTTTCAGAACATTAGATCTACGTAACTTTCTAAACGCTATACATTGTTCTTTTAAAAGGCATTAACTATCTTGCCACTGCAATTGAGATTGAATTCCTTATTTCACAATTAAACCAATATCAAATTTAAATACGGGATGTTCGATACCTCTAAATATCGAAGGGCCGTAGTTCTCTAGTAGATCTCTTCAACAATCTGATCGATCTAGTACTGAGTTCGAGCAATATAGTACTTGCTAGTGAATAATGGAAAATTTTTGTCTTTTTCTGATGGGATTAAAGAGCGAAGATGAAACTTAAAATGAACACAAGTTATCACTTAACAGTTTATCGACACTTATCTGCAAAGATGACGCAAATAGACTGATTCGTGATACAAGTAGCCTATGTCTCTATATTTGTAAAATTCTGAAAAAACTAGTGCTTTACTGAAAACTGAGCTTGCTTAAGATTTTTTTTTTCTTTGAGAATTAAAATTAAATTCTAAAATTTCATTGATTTCCCGGAAAGTAGAAAATCATTGAAAGCCATATAAATTGTTCTTTTATTTCCTACTGGCTATTTGGGGACTTTTCTGGTCCCAATCCTGTTTTCTTGCGTTACTTTTGCATTCTCAGTTTTTTAAACATACATAATAAACCTTAAAAAAATCTTTGTCTTAATTGGGTGGAGACACAAAAGACGTTAACATGAATTATTATTAAAATAGGGCATTAAATACAGGTTTTACTTCGCACGTCTCTCAAACTTCCCCACAAAAAATTAGCAATTTGTCCCATAAAGAGTCCATGAAAAGCTGTAGGAAAAAAGGAGCTGTAGAAAAAAAAAAATGTGAAACATTGTCTTAAAAAGAAATATATAGAGAATTAAGGAAACTGATGGCCATTAAAGGGATTGTAGATGTAGAGTTAATATAATTTACAGAAATTCATGCCAACATTGTTACATTTTTTACCGCAATGCTGCAAAAAATTTGAACTTTCCATAAACAAAAGTATATATTCGTTTTCCTTTACTTCTTGGATTTCAACATTTAAGGAGAACTGATCATCAGAACCATATTATCATGCAGAATACAAGGTTAAAACTGGAGAATTCTCAGTGTGTGTGTGTGTTTGGGTGGGGGGGGGTTTAGTGCCTTTCTCCTGCCCCCAAATGATGGGCCTACGTGTGACGTTAAAACAGTGACCAATCATGTACGCCTTGAAAGGATGGGGAAGTAAATCCCTACCTGCAAAACTTTCGATTGTTCACACATTTCAACGCTCCTATGATGTCACAGTGCCTCACTGACGGCAGAGAAAAAAAAGACACTTGGGTTTGAAGCTCTATTTCAAAAATCCAAATAATTTTATTTCGTAATTTACTTTCACTGCTATAGACATAAATAGTATTCATCGTTATTCCTTAACAAGCTTTGAATTCGAATGGGAACATGCTTTCCACTATACAGTTTTTTTTAACTATTTTTTTTAATTTCCCTTATTATGTGGACGGGAAGGGGGAGCATTCTCAGAGGGGGATTTAGAAGAAGCGTCGAATT
The DNA here is from genome assembly GCF_049724085.1 of Artemia sp. Qi Xiang Cuo. Classification (NCBI taxonomy): domain Eukaryota; kingdom Metazoa; phylum Arthropoda; class Branchiopoda; order Anostraca; family Artemiidae; genus Artemia; species Artemia sp. Qi Xiang Cuo. The sequence goes on from NC_142809.1 coordinate 25,888,294, forward strand.
AAGGATTTTTGGCAAGGAAGATATCTTGGTAACTGTTTATGTTTTGAACCCTATCCACTGCGGATAATAATAATGATAATAATCTGTATTTAAAAGCCAATTAAAGCCATATACAAAAAGACAAATACTAAAGAAAAATTACACTTCATTTGACATCCTTCCCATCAATACAAAATTTCCTACTGCCACAATATAACGGGGAGTCCTAGACCTCATTAACTCACAAAGCAGCCCATCTTCCCCCTCCTGGATAATTAATCCCCTTAAATGAGATAGTTGCTTACACCGGAGCAGGAAATGGCCCAACCCATAATCATTTTCCCCATATCTCAAGCAACTACACCCGGCCTCCGGACCTTCCCTCTTTTTCCTTGCAACCTTATTATAAATTGGAAGACAATTTGCTCGAATCTGAATCCAAATCCTCAAATATTTAATGGGCAATCCCAGCTTGAAATAAAACTCCTGACCAAAATTCTCTTTTACTTCTCTATACAAAGTAAGACTCGGAGATTTGTCCGCAGCTGCTTGCCATAGTTGCACTTCTTGGTCTTCAAGTCTTGCACTAAATTCCTTGAAGAACTTTTCATGATCCTCTGGCCCTTTTCCCTTCTCCCACGAACTTGAAAAACCATTCTCATCTAATATCCTTTTGATTTGTGCTGTCCATGATGTTTAGTTACACTGAAGGAGAAGTTACACTGAAGGAGGATATGACTTAAAAATTCCCTGGGTGCTATACGTTATTTTAAGATGGCGTTTTTAAGATGAATTTATTCTAAGCGTAAAGTGTCAAGCCTTAACTTCCAAACGAGCTCTTAGGTAGCTTTTGAAGGTGCCTTAGGTCGCCCACTAGTGATGGAAAAACAAAATGAATGAAAAAAGAAACACACATTACAGTTTCAAGCTCTTTTCTGAAATTTCAGAAAAACTGTTTCTGTTATTAACTTCTTTTGTTAAGAAAATAATTTTTATTCCAAAGTTACTTCATTGTTATCCCACAAGCAAAGCTTAAACATTTCTGTTTACTAGAATATTTTTCTCAAAATGGGTTTCCCTTTATTAAGATGGCTGGGCGGGGGAGTTTACAAAAGGAGGAGTTGTAAACCACTAATAGTTTTAAAATAATACTAATAAAGTGCCATGTCTGGCGCCATGTCACTTAGAGATGGCGATACTGAGGCAAGTTTACAAAATGCACGTAGATATGAATATAGTATCGTTTAAATGAGCCATTAAACATCTCTGTGATATTGCGGTAGCCTGCTAGCCCTGATATGAAAAAAAGGAGATACATCGGTGTTACCCTTCAGAAAACGTGATTTTCCCTGTTGTTCAGGGTGGAGAATTGTGATTCTTTAGCATGAGGTGCTCAATCATGGTGATTCCATTTTTACTTAGAAACACCACTATTTTTGAGGGATTGCAAGCTCTTTCAAAATTCTTTTAAACTTATTTTCGTGATAAATTTTTACTATTAAGGTCAACCGGAATAATAGCTACCATTCCTGATCCGCGTCAAATGGCAATTGTTTCTTATTAGAAACTTTTTTTTTCTACAAATCATATTTTTTAACTTTCGGTTACTATGGGCCGTGGTTCGCTCTTTACTAAGTTTTAGCTATCACCGCAACCATGATGTATCATCAGTCTGGAAACTATTTGGATTCGATTGATTTTCATTACTAAAATCGTTCGACGATGATTCTTCGCTTTAGAATTACTTCTATCTTCGAAACCAGCGTTTGGACACGTTGAACATTTTTGAAAAATGGTGATAATCCAGTGCAACGTCATAGCCACTAACTAAGACAAATAAAATTGTGATCGGTCCTTCCTGTCATAAAAAGGTCAAATTATAAAAAAAAGTCAAAAGGCAAACAAAACGGAGCGAATTGATTTAGCTTAATAAATGAGTCATTTAATAAAATATAAATCTGTTTAAACTTATTTCACTTGATTTCTTACTGGCTCGTAGGAAATGAGAGTTCTTTAATATGATATCTTATCAGTTTTCTTGTCATAATACTTTGGTTCGTATACGATTAAAAAGTTTTCTCATTAGAAGCTTTTTTGGTACTTATGCATCATAAGTAAACCAGCACTATAGACTGTACAAGGAAACCAGACAAACGGGTATTTGCTAGATAAATTGATGGAAAAGCGTGGTTTCTCATTGAGTTTACAATATTTAAACGATTGTTTTTTCGGGGTTTAGGTGGGGGGAGGGGGCGGAAGGTACTTAGGTTAGGTTATGTATTTAATATATGCTATGCTTAACACCCACCACCCCACCCCTAATGTGCAAATATATAGCCCAAATTTGTTTCTAAACTATTAGCCTATATATTAATCCTATTTTATTTCATTTGCATTAACAAAACTTGACTTCTTTCGTGTATAGCGCTGGTTTAGTTAAAATACATAAGTACCGCTTTTTTTATATCAGATTTTTGAACTTTCGGTTACTATGGGCCAGTGGTAGATCCAGAGGAGGGGGTGCCTACCCCCTAACGTAGTCTAAAGTAGTGTAATTTAATTAATTAGCGCAAGTTTGCGTTAATTAAACTTGCTCCTAACGCAAGTTTATCGGATCAACCTATTTTGCCCCCCCCCCCCTAAAAAAGAAATCTGGATCCGCTCCTGCTACGGGCAGTGGATCACAATTTACTAAGTTTTAGCTATCATTAGAAAAATGGTGTTAATCAAATGCAACATCATAGCCACCAATTAATTCAAATAAAATTGTGATCTGTCCTGCCTGTCATAACAAAGGTCAAAATATCAAAAAGCCCAAAAGGTAAAAAAGAAGTTGAATGATTTAGCTAAAATTTAAATCTATTGAAATTAATTTCACTTGATTTCTTACTGACTCGTGGGACATGAAAGCTCTTTAACGTGATATTTTGTGGGTTTTCTTGTCATAATACAACAACTTTGTTCTTTTTGAAGCACTCTAGATTAATTTCTTATTAGCCCATAATTCATTAACTCTTTTTTACGAGTTCTTACAATTCACGCTTGATTAAAACGTCTAATTTCCAGATAATTTGGGACATTTTGACATGTTTGATTTTTTATTGCCAGCTGTGTTAGCAGAATATCAATTTTAAATTGGGTCTTAAATTAATCAGGAAATTCTGTAAGAGTGACAGACACGCCTCTTAAGTATTGAGATAGTCATGGATTTATAGATAAGGAATAAGATACGCGCTAAAGCATTCCACTTAAACTCACTTGATTTATATTAATTTACCGGGGGATTGGAAGCAATTTAATGAGTTCAATGTTTTATTATTGTTATATTTTTTTCGAGGACACTGTTTTCAAATCAAACAATGCCTAAATTAACGCAACAGAAGAAATTTGATAAACTACGCAACGCCATTCATTATAAGGAATGTTAAAAAAAGTACACAGACTTTTCACATTTCCTCAATAGACAGTGCCACATTTAAAAGTGATTAAATTCACCGATATTAAATGATAATATAAGAGCATCAGAAACGTATATGATGTCGCACTATAATCAGTACAAGGTAATCTGTCATAAAAATAGCGAACAAACTTATATTATTTTTTGAAGTTCTTAAGGAGATTCGATATCTTAAAGGGTTGCCCTATCTCTTCCATTGCACGCTTTTTTAGTTTCTATAGCCAAACTATTTAAAGTTGACTGAACAGTCTTGCCATAAAGTGTAAAGCTTGGATAAGACATCTGAATAAATGACAGAAAACAAAAAGGCAACACTTACTTTCCTAGAAACCTTAGGAAAAAAACACTTAACTTCTCCTGTTTTGTGCCGGGAACAACTTCTCCGGTTTTGTGCCGGGAATAGATATATTCGGTTTTTATGAAATTTACATCATCTGGAACTGCGACTTTTGTTTTTTCGATTAAACGAAGATAACTTTCTTTTGAAAGCTAAGGAAAGCGCAGTCCCTATAAGTTTACTAGCATATCTGTCAGGAAAACACTAAAAATCAGCTCAAGGAATTATCATTTGAGCTGCTTGGCAGCTTTCAGAGTTCCCTGGGCTGCTGCCCCTTTTGATTGAAAACCTTGCTGACACAGTGGGCTTAGAATTTCATTGTATTTTCAATCCAATTTCATAGTTAAGTCACACATTATCAGTAGTTCTTAATAGTGGCTAGTCCCCTGGGCAAATTCGGAAATGGGTCCTTTGTCTCAGAGACGGTCAGCCGACGCTAAGGCTCGCAAAATGGTTTTAAGGTGTCAACTCCCTTGAATGTGTTCCCTCTCCCTTTAATGTGCTTCAATAACCTAATAAATCACTCCAAAAATTGCAGTGCACGCAAATATACATTCAGTGCTTTGTTCACAGTGCCATAGAGCATATTAATGAGTCACTATGGACATGACGGGAAGTGCTTTAGTAGGGATTTTTTTTAGTAATCATGGTGCAAACGGTTCAGCAATGTTTTGAAAAAATTCACTACTTATAGTTTCCCGATATAAAGAGTCTGGCGAGCTTATAGTTGAACAGATTCTGACGTAGTATGTGAATTTTGGGTGCCAGGTTAGACAAAAACGCCTGGTTCTCCTGCAACTAGTAGTAGTAATAGTAGCACACGGCCGTACCCAGGATTTTTTTTTCGGAGGGGGTTTTACTCAAACAATTTTTTTTTGGGGGGGGGGGGATTTACACAAAAAACCTCAAAAATGCATGAAATTTTTTTTTTATGTCCATTTTTGCTACGTTTTTACGAGTCAGACCCCCTAACCCCCCCCTCTGGATACGACCTTGCAGTAGCAGCAGTAGTAGATATACAGAAACCAAAAATACCCCTAATGAGTTTTTGAGAGTCTTAAAGTACTTTGACACAAAAATATGAAAAAAAAGTAAACAGTGGACATGATAAGATTAGCTTTGGAAGGACTTCAGCACCACTAATGATTTTCGAAAGTAGCACAACTTAAAAAGCTGTAGAAAATGAGTATCGACCAATTTAAATGTTTCATCGTCAGCGGAGATGCTCCCTGGATCATATTTACTTTTACCTACCTTAAAGAAATCAATTGATAATGTTATTTCATTAATTCAGTAAGAGGAAGAATGTAGCTTCCAGTGCTTCCTCTTCTCCCGATTTTTCGGGTGATCTTCCGAATTTCTAATCAATCTCCCGACAAAAAAGGAAGATACCGAATCTCCAGAAAATCTCCAGAAAACTTAATCCCCGGAACACTTTACTTTTTGGTCATTCTTTTCTACTTTCTTTTACCTTTCCATTGCCTCTGGTCTTTTAGGGACTATTCCTAACGACCCAGGTAATTGAGGCACTGCGACTTGAATTTATTGGCATAGGTATGAACATTGCCCATTATCCATTCCACAGTGGTTGCATTGGTTTTCTGTTTTTGATCATTTAAACACCTTCAAGGTTTGTAATTAACTAATTATTTTCAATTCATAGACTAATCACAGTTGTTGGCTTGCACCAAGAAGATGGGAACTAGCACTATGTGGGTCCAGCTGATTCATTAGCTTCAAAAGGATCAAGAATTACTACAAATTTAAAGAAATATGACAAAAATTAGAATTTGTCAGCAGTTGCTTTGTAGAACCGAAGGGGTTTGCTTCAAATGATCCAACACAAGAAACAGAGACGACAATTGCTGCATTTTGAAAACAATTTACGATTTTTGCTGGTTGACAAGTTAGTCCCATTCCTGAAAAAATATGCCGCATAAGAATTTTACTGAAGAAAGACTGGGTAAGCAGAAAGTGACGAATATAGTCCGCCAGGGCCTGTCAGTGTATTATAAAACATAAAATTGCGAAGAAAGGATGAAAACGAGTACAAAAAGTTGAAAAGTTCGATTGACAAAGAATGGCGGTAACATTCTGATAGTGCCAATGATGATAAAACAGTGACTCTGACAGCCGTGGACTACTCGAAATCGGCTTTGAGTGCAAGGGACCACCGTGGAAACCAAACTTAGCAAAGTTTGTGCAATATCTGTTTTCCTTGCCATTTTCGAACGTAGCTTCAGAAAGACTGTTCAGCTTACTCAAGAAGTAAAGACCGGCAGAAAAAATCATTTGGTAACAGTAACTTAGGCGTCCACAATTCAGACGAAACTTGAAATGAAACGAGACGGAGTTACAGCAGACACACTGACGGTTGACCAGCCCCTCAGAAAGAGGCTAATAGGAGTAGTAGCGTATCCCAGCACAGCTGAGTTACCAGCACAGCTAAAAAGCCATGCAATAGACACAGATTATGAATGTAATGTGGTATATGTATCTGAAGGTTTTGCAATTTCTTATACTTTTTTTCAGTTATATCAATACAAATGAGCTACGACTTTGCGTTTTCTCTTTATCATTTGTGAATACCTCTGGGGATGATGGTAAAAAAAAAATTATCCACTTAACTCAGACTCAATGGTCAAAGACCTAGTGTCCCTAATTCGTCAGGATTTGCTGTTTCTGTCCTGAACTTAGTGGGTTGTCGTTTGGAATCAGAAAAGGCCAGAAAAAGTAAGGGTCGATGAAGAAAAATGTCTTAATTTAACAGCTTTAGAGAATGAATGAAATACAACTGTACTTAGTTTCAAAATTAAATAGATTTCAAGCTTCTAGCTGCTTCCTTTTGTCATGTTTGACAACGTTGATTACTGAATTTTCTTTCCGGAATTGCAGCTGGCTCCAGTAAATCTGCACTCCAAATTTAGAATGTGGTACTTTATACTCAAATCGCTCGAACACCTCCAAAAACTCAATACAAAATACAAAAAACTGGAAATTCTACCAAATCCTGAGATCCATTTCCCGAGTTTCCCCCGAATCCTGAGAGCCATCGCCCGATTTTCTCCCGAAAATTGTCAAGATTCTACAGATTGTTTGAAAAGATAAGTGGAAACACTGGTAGCTTCTATGATTATTCTGTACAAAAAAAAAGAAAGAAAAAAAAAATTGATGAGAATAAAAAGTGACAAACCATTGAAAAGTTGACAAAAATAAAATGTACGATTCTTATGGCAAGGACGATTTCGCATTACAGATGACGAACCATGTAGCATCAACAACTGTGTGAAACGTTTTTGACTTGTATCAAACAGTTCGCGGTAACGTACTGTAAGGAGCGACTTGGCTCAATAGTGAACGAAAGTCTAAAAACCGGAATTTTGATATAAATAGACACATCAAAAGAATTAACTTATTATGCTGATTCAAAATATATAAAATTAATCAAGTTTAGTTTTACGCATCAAAAGTTACGAGCCTAAGAAAATTTGCCTGATTTTTGAAATACCTCTAAAATTCAAGTAATTCTAATGAAAATCACACCATTAGATTCAGCGTACCAGAGAACCCTGCCGTAGAAGTTTCAAGCTCCTATATACAAAAACATGGAATTTTGCAATTTTCGCCAGAATACAGATCACGGATGCATGTTTGTTTGCTTGTTTGTTTTTTTTTCCTGGGATGATCGTATTGAAATAATGTCCCTAGAAGATCGGGAGAGGGCGTAGTTGAACGTAAATTAAAAGTTCCAGTTGCCTTTTTAAGTGACCAAAAAGATTGGGAGGGAACTGGCCTTCCTCCCATGCCCATTTTTTTCCCAAATTATCTGATCAAATTTTGAGATAGCCATTTTGTTCAGTTTAGTTGAAAGATCCAATAACTATGTCTCTAGGGGTAAAAATGACTCCCCAGTGTCCGTGGTGAGAGGCATGTAAGTTATGAAATTTGCCCATTGTTTACGTATAGTATTCGTTATTGTGAAGTATTAAATAAAAAAAAACAAGTTTTTTAAACTGAAAGTAAGGAGCGACTTTAAAACTTAAAACGAACAGAAATTATTCCGTATATGAAAGGGGCTGTCCCCTCCTCAAAGCTTCGCTCTTTACGCTAAAGTTTTTTATTGTTTTAAAAAATAAAGCTGTGAAACAGAGTCAAACTTTAGCGTAAAGAGCGAGGCGTTGAAGAGGGGACAGCCCCTTTCATATCCGGAATAATTTCTGTTCGTTTTAAGTTTTAATGTCGCTCCTTACTTTCAGCTTAAAAAACTTTTTTTTATTTAATTTCTGATTGTTTTTTAGTTAATGCAGCTTTTGTTTTGGCTCGCCGTCATTGAATAAGTAAACAAAATTTGCATAAAAATTTTACTTTTCTTTTGCAAAATGGCTGTCTCTAAATTTGGTTCTGACGTAATTTACAAATTAACTTACGTAACGAACTTCTATATTCGTATAATTTTCGTCTGGCAAAAACTACAAAGTTGCAGATTTTTGCAAATATGAGCTTGAAACCTATGTTGTAGGGTTTTCTGATACGCTGAATCTGACGGTGTGATTTTTATTAAAATTCTTTCACTTTTAGGGGATGTTTCCCCCTCTTTAGAAAATCAGGTAAATTTTCTCAGGCTTGTAGCCTTTGATGAGTAATACTAAACTTAATAAAATTCATATATTTTGAATCAGCATTATAAGCCTATTCTTTTGATACATTTATTGACATCAAAGTTTCGTTTTTAAAAGTTTCGATTACTATTGAGCCGTATCGCTTGTTTTTTTTTATTATTTTTTTTATTACGTATATGTTATTATGTATATGATGGGGTTCTCCCCTTATTCAATACCACGCTCTTTACGTTAAAAATAAAAAAAAATAAATTCACAAACCCCTGAATCACAAAGGCCGTTTAATTAGAATAGATAGCTCTTTTGAAAGCACTAAAAAAAACTGTAGCGTAAAGAGCGAGGTATTGACTAGGGGGAGAACACCCTCATATACGTAATAATTTCTGTTCATTTTAGGTTCTAATGTTGCTTCTTACTTTCAGTTGAAAAAACTTGTTTTTTTTAATTTAATTTATGATCATTTTTTAAATAATGCTTGGAAATACGGCGCCCCCTTCATAGAAATGTTCCTTACCCCAAAGAAACATCCTCCACGGAAAGATTCTCCCGAGTAACCCCCTCCTCTAGCCCCCCCCCCCCACCCCAAAAAAATCCGTCCTGAAAATGGCGGTATAATTCCCAATAACCAATACAATATGTAAGCAATGGGCAAAGTTCATAACTTGCAGCCCTTCCCCTGGGAACTGTGGGGGATTAAGTCATCGTAAGAGACATATTTATTAAATTTTCGACAATGCTGAACAAAATGGCTATCTCAAAATTTTAATCGGGTGACTTTGAGAAAAAATGAGCGTGGGAGGGGGCCTAGTTGCCCTCTATTTATTTTGGTCACTTAAAAAGGCCACTAGAACTTTGAATTTCCGTTCCAATGAGCCCTCTTACGATATTCTAGGAACACTGGGTCAATATGATTACCCCTGGGAAAAAAAACAAACAAACAAATAAACACGCCCCCGTGATCTTTCTTCTGGCAAAAAATGCAAAATTCCACATTTTTGTAGATAGGAGCTTGAAACCTCTACAGTAGGGTTCTCTGATACGCTGAATATAATGGTGAGAATTTCATTAAGGTTCTATAACTTTTAAGGGGTCTTTTTTTTTCGAAAATCAGCCAAATTTTCTCAGACGCGTAACTTTTGATGGGTAAGATTAAACTTGATGAAATTTATATATTTGAAATCAGAATTAAAATTTGATTCTTTTGATGTATCTATTGGTATCGAAATTCCGTTTTTTAGAGTTTCAGTTACCATTGAGCCGGGTCGCTCCTTACTTACAGTTCGTTACCACGAACTGTTTGATAGAGATATTTTTTTGGGGGGGGGGGAGGAGTTTGTGCTTGGGGTGGATTTACATAGGAAAAATCTTCCGTGGGTAGGGAAATTTCCAGGGGGGGAATTTTCCAGGGGAGATTTTACACTAAGGAGATTTGAAAGAATTCCTATACTTAATTCTTTTTAACTGTCTTACATTCTCCTTGCCAACTCAATTTTGCATGTGGAGATGTTCCTCGGAAAATATCCATTGGTTATTTTCCGCGTATTTTACTTCCAGCACAAAAATTCTATGTAAGAGGGCTTTTTCGGAGTGATTGAGAAACCGATTAGAGACTAAATTTGTTTCAAATGGAAATGAACTAAGGAGAATTTTTCAGGCTGAATCTTCCACAAGAAATTTTACGGGGAGAGGGATTTCCAGCAAGGATGGAACTGTTTGGAGGGAATTTGATGGAGAGGGGCTTTACGTTGGATAAAATTACGAAGGAGGAGTTTACCGTGAGGGGGAGGGGTGAAATTTCATGGAAGTTGAGCCAGTTTTACCTGCATCATTTGAAAAACGATCAGAAAGTAAATAAAAAAACAAGTTAGTTTTAACTGAAAGTAAGGGGCAACATTAAAACTCAAAGCGAACAGAAATTATTAAATATATGAAGGGTTTCTCCTCCTCAATACCTTGCTCTTTACGCTAAAGTTTAACTAATTGTCCCAATTTCTTAATAATGGCTACTGCAACACAGGGGCCATTTAGAATATGAAGATTTATGAATGAGAATGAGAATATGAAGATTAGAATATTTAGAATATGAAGCTTTTTCAAAAGTACTAACGGCTTTAGCGTAAAGAGCAAGGTATTGAGGAGGGGCAACCCTTCATATACGGAATAATTTCTGTTCGTTTTGAGTTTTAATGTTGCTCCTTGACCTAAGCTAAAAAAATATTTTTTATTTGATCACCCTAAAGAAATGAGTTCGATACAATCCTAAGCTCATTTTCAGAAGGAAACCAACTATGGGGTCTTCCCACATATTTCTTGTTATTTGGTTGTTTAATTAGTTTCTCTTCTGAAGATAAAATTAAGTGGTGACTTTAGTGCTTTCCTTGTTAGTATTGGTGCACTGTAATCAGTTTGTTGTCACGGTTTTTCAATCATACAAGAAGTGATATAGTCCTTATGGTTTCATAATTTTGGCAATTTATTTGGCTTACACATATTCGTAAAAGACAAAAGTAACACTAGATGGAAAAACATACTTCTAGAAAACTTAGGCATTACTGAGGAATGCTTGTAGACCCCCTCCCCTTTCCATTAGTCTCAAAAATAGATTTTCAACGTCCTTCAACAATCATTTTAGGTTCGATTATTAATATTAATAAATAAAACGAAACTATTTTCTCTGGAATTATGTTATTGTTAGTAATAATTTTGTTGGTATAAAAACCACTCCAATACCGTAGAATCTTAGTCAGGGCCGTAGTCGGTTAAGTAAAAGTACTTCGCTTCAAAAAAGAGTAAAACTTGAAATATTTCAAGTCAAATTCATTTTTTTCAAATATTCAAGTCCAGATGTATAAATGCGTACTCGCTTCACGCTTATGCCCCCTGTGAAACATACGATTTTGGGACTAGCCTAATGCTGTAATTTACACTGGAAGGACACCTACATAGTTCAAAGTGTCATCAATTCACGGAAATGTAGGGGGACAAAGGTATTTTGAGAAATTTAAAGAAGTAATGGGCATTTTTTTTCAATTGTTCAATAATAACAAAAACATTTTTTCAATGGAAATACCAAAAAAATACTTAAAATTTAAGGAAGAATCTGCCCCCCCCCCAAAAAAAAAGTGACGCAACTGATGATTCACTAGTTTCAATTCTATCCATTCAATTAGCCAAAGTTATGACAATACTTAGATATTTTCATAGAGAATGACCTAAATTTGCCTAAAAATTTGAGAATTTTCCTTTTTTCAATGTTTTTCAACAAATGTTCAACGAATTTTTCAGTAAAAATGTCGCACAGGAAATTAAAATAACGTTGTTTGACAGATATATAAAGTTGAACTCCAGTTATCGAATGGTAGAAAAATTGTCGTCTGGCATTACTTACCAAAAAATTGCACGATTTTGGGATGGTACAGTAAATTACATTGAATTATAAACTTTAACTCACTGCTCTCTTCAAGAAAGGGATTCTCAAAATAGCTCTTCCTGACTCGATGAAATTTCAAGATAACCAAAACATCTGTGCTCTACTTTAACTTCTCTTCAGGCTTTCGAAAAAGCGTTTTTCCAAGTGATAAAAGTCTGTTTTGACAATATGGAGTCAATCAACAACTTCTAAAGTGATTCTTAGTCTAAAATCATCAGTCGACCATTGACGAGTGTGATGACAGCCGACAG